>NC_143134.1:21325681-21628712 GCF_059928025.1 Delphinapterus leucas
TTACTGTAAAAGCCTCCAAAATGGATTTTCCTATTTTGATTCTTGCACTTTCTAATGCTCTCTACACATAGTAGCCACTCTTTAATACATACAGATGTGGCTAAAATCCTTCTAGATTTCCTTGCTTAAATCTTTTATGATAAATACTGAAGTCCCTAACACGGTTTATAGATAGGATGTCTGTATAATTTGTTACCTAAAGTAGCACACATTTGAAAGTGAAAGAGGGGTGCTATTTATAATTACACCAATAATTAGGGCAGTAAGAGTAAAATGGGAAAATCTGAGGCAAACCAGGGTGTATGGATACCCTTCCTAAAATGTTCTGTGTGATTTAGTTTCTTACCAATATTTTATGCTATATTCCTCTTCATTCACTGTGCACCAGAAACATTCTTTCAAATTCCCTAATATATCATACTTTTTCTCACCTTAGAGATTTTGTACAGCTGTTTTTTCTCTTAGAACACATTCCTTCTAACCTCTCTAAATCCTACTTTCTCCAGTGTAACTCCCTACTCATCTCTCAGAAGATGCTATTTCTTTAGGAACACATTGCCATACTCCCATTGTACCTTATATTTTTACTTCTGTCTGGTATATAAGAAGGTCAATAAATATTTATCATGAATGAATGAATGTGGTATAATTAAATAATAAATAATATAATTCTTATAATATTTGTCTTTCTTACAAGAATGTTTGTTTCAGATAAACAGTGGCCATGCCAGCATGGAACACAGTGTTTTGTACATTCAGTGCTGTCCCAGAGCCAGCTTGTTCTGGTCTGCAAGTGCAGGTTATTAAATTTTCAGGAATTTTATGAGCCAGTTGTTAAATAGAACTATTGTTAAAATTAAATTATATAAACTTTCAATTAAATAACTTATAATAAAAAACAGAGGCAGTAAAAACTCACTTTCCATTACTTCCTAATTATTTTACTACATTTTCCTATATCCTTTGCTCTTGAGATTATGTATGAATATTGTATCTGCAAGGTTGAAATGCTATATAATGGTGTGCCAGCATGCATCTCTTCTCTACTCTGCATTCAGTGATATACGTAGGTGCCTTTAAAATCAGTCATGGTGGGAGTATTCGCATCATGGAAAGAAACTATTACCATTTATTGTTTTGTTGATTGTCTAGACTTAGAAAAATGATGAAGAAAATGTTAAGAATGCAATGTTTAAATGTTGGGGATGGTTTGTCTGAGTTAACAAAGTTTAAAATGTTAAACTTATTGTCTGTAGCCACTTCAGTGTCAATAAGACCAGAATCGGAGGAACTATTCCTCTAATATTTGGAAATTATTAACTGATTCAGCAAAAAATGTTGCTCATGTCATTAATGAATGAAGTTCTGACATATGTCTTCACTGTGTCATTTTTCTCTTCTTTGTTAACTCAGACAAACCATCCCCAACCTTTATGTCACAACACCCATTTGCCAATTGCAACTGTAGGTTGACTATGGATATGAAAGTTCAGCAAAAATCAAGGAAATGTATTCTGTGATAATTAATTGGTAATTTGGAATCTACAGTAAAGAATATTGCATATTTTATTTTTATTTGTAAATTGCTGCCTTGCACCTTTGAATCAGTTACATTTATATAAAAACCAATATTTGTACACATATATCCAGACTGTATTTTTGGAGAGTTGATGGTTAAATATTTACAAATATACCACTGCTCACAGTAGAACCCCCAAAAATATATGAAAGAATATACTGTTGACTCACTCTTCTACATGTCTCCTTTCTTCTTGTAGAACATACCTCTAATAAGAATGGTGAGATGTTGGAATGACTGAAAGAATGAAGGTTGCAGGGAAGGGCAGGTGATGGCCGTGGTAATATGCCTTGTTAACCTGCATTTGTTGGTGCCCTGAGTATGGAGACAGTTAGTGGGGGAAGGATAGCGGGTGCCCTCTTATTTATTACTATTTTTCATTATGTCTTTATTTTATGAAGAAATATTGGTTTAAAATCAGCCCTAAGTAGGATTTCTTCTAAATCTGATTTGACCTGTCCTGTTGATAAATAATTAGGATTTCATCTTGACACTGGTATGAAGGTGTATCTTTATCTTGGTTTTTGGTCTTGTTGATGTTTGTCTTTTTTCCTTAACTTGCAGTTTTGAGTTGTGAATGTTGTTCTCCTTTGCATGTGAGAAATGTGTTCCTTAGAAGCACTTTCATGTGGGAAAAAGTTGTTTCCAAGGCAAATAAATTATTTTCTACTTTCATTCACCTCATTGATTCCCCTGTGAGCCAGCTGACTTGTCCATTCATAGCCATTGTTGGGTCAACTTCCTGCATGTCAAGGTTCTCAGTGAGCTTTGATTATCTCATGCTCAAAGGATGATGAATGCTCTTCGCTCAGTGAACTAAAAGGCCTGTTTCAATAATCTTTTAGCTTCTTTATGCAACCTATATATATATAATGATATCACCTTTTTATTTTCTGAAGGGAAGAAAAATATTGAAGTGAACCCATCCTCGTGCTCTATTTGTCCATATTAACTTTAGAAATATGCTGTTCATTTATTTATATAATTTGAATATAGAATCTAAGAAAGAGAGAAATGAACATTTATTGTGTATTTGTCTTAATGCCAGATATTTTATGTAAACGCCTTTAATTAATTCTCACATTAACCCTGTAAGCAGATAACTATTGTCGCCTTTTGTATATGAGGAAACTGAAAAGTAAAAAGATTGTATACTGGCTCCAAGATAGTGGCAGAAGCTGGGTTTGAGTTAAAGTCTGTCTGATTTTAAACACTGTTCTTCCCATGACAGTGGTGCTATTTTGTTGTTGTTGATCTTTAATATATCAAAGCCTAGTTGTAAAACTGACAGCATAACCAGTTTTGCCACTGTTCTGTTAGTGGCAAGGAGCAGAATGCAGTAGAAAAAAGCTTCTAGGGGAATCAAGAGAGAGATTTAAAGTCTCAGTGACCCCTCAAGCCTTGCTTTTTGGACAATCCATTTTATCTTATTTTTGTGCTTCAGTTTCATTCTTTTTAAAGTTAGGCAGAGAACTAGAAGATCCGTTAGGTTTCATTTTAATTATAACACTCTTAAATTTTCTTTGCTCCCAAACTCCTAGAGAAACACGGAAAATGGTTTCTTCATGCAGAAAATATTTTAAAATGGTAAGCAGACATCTCAGACTTCACAATAATACACAAATTGAAGAATGTTGGCTGCCCATTAGAGATAAAGGACTGATTATATTTTGCCCCAAATTATGTTAGACCAGCATTTTATCATTGGCATCTTGGTTTGATTGATATTAGGCAGCTGTCAACATGGGCACGTGGTATTTTCCCTTGACTAAAAGCAGACCATATGAGTGTCCAATTTAAAACATTTAAACAGGAATTGTGGTTTTCACTATGGATGGTCAAAAGGTCAGCATGGTGATGGGGCTGTGTCTTCCGAGGATTGTTGCCGTGGTTACTAGGGCTTCATTTGATGTATTTAATGGAGAGCCAAGCGCCTCCTGCTTTGAAGCAGCTGGGATGCTCTGACAAGGGCATGACCTGAGGCTGGAAATGGAGCCTAAAGTGATCAGCCTGTACTGAAATAAGGGGTTGCCTGTAAAGCTGCAGAGTCAAATGCTGTCTCCTAGAATTCTGCAAGGATCAATTAATCAAAGGAAGCAGGACAGGTCGCCTGGGGTGAGATCAGCAACCGGAGATTCTGCTGCAGTTAACTGATCCTAAAGGCAGTAAGAACTGTGCTCTGTAAATTATTTTTTATCTGTGTCATAGGAATTATATTTTCTTCCACTCATTGAATCATAGTTTCTCATCAAGCCCAGGGTGTTAGTCTCTGTGATATTCCTAACGGAATGCTGAGTCAGGAACTTCAGAGTCATCCTTACGTTTTTACCCGTCCCGTATGAAGCTAAATTTATGGATTTTTAATTCTGTACTTGACACTGCAGTTTGTTTTTGAATGGGTTATTTTATTTTGTCATGATAACAGCGTTATGAAAATCATTGTTATTTTCTCTATTTCACAAATGAGGGAACTGAGCCACAGAATTTAAGTGTCCAAGTTACTCACAGGTAGTTAGTGGTAGAACCAGAATTTCCACCCATGTCTGCCTGACTCTATAGCACATCCTCTTCCAGTATCCCAGTCAATGACCAAATCCTCTGACTTCTACCTCCTTAATAGTTCCTGATTCATCCGCATCTCCATTTTTTCCAAGGCCATTGCTTTAGCACAGACCTTTATCAACCTTCACTTGATTATTGCAAAAATTGTCCTAAAGGTGTATATACCTACAAATTACTCTGCCATGAGAGTGATCTTTATAAATACACAAAATACAAATCTGATCAGGTTACTTGTCTGCTTAAAATCTCCCAATCTACTGCATATATTATAAAATAAAGTCCAAATGCCTTAGTCTTGCAACTGTATTCTTTTTTTTTTTTAACGTCTTTGCTGGAGTATAATTGCTTTACAATGGTGTGTTAGTTTCTGCTTTATAACAAAGTGAATCAGTTATACATATACATATGTTCCCATATCTCTTCCCACTTGCATCTCCCTCCCTCCCACCCTCCCTATCCCACCCCTCCTGGCGGTCACAAAGCACCGAGCTGATCTCCCTGTGCTATGCGGCTGCTTCCCACTAGCTATCTACCTTACGTTTGGTAGTGTATATATGTCCATGCCTCTCTCTCGCTCTGTCACAGCTTACCCTTCCCTCTCCCCATATCCTCAAGTCCATTCTCTAGTAGGTCTGTGTCTTTATTCCTGTCTTAACCCTAGGTTCTTCATGACATCTTTTTTTCTTAAATTCCATATATATGTGTTAGCATACAGTATTTGTCTTTCTCTTTCTGACTTACTTCACTCTGTGTGACAGACTCTACGTCTATCCACCTCATTACAAATAGCTCAATTTCGTTTCTTCTTATGGCTGAGTAATATTCCATTGTATATATGTGCCACATCTTCTTTATCCATTCATCCGATGATGGACACTTAGGTTGTTTCCATCTCCGGGCTATTGTAAATAGAGCTGCAGTGAACATTTCGGTACATGACTCTTGTAGAATTATGGTTTTCTCAGGGTATGTGCCCAGTAGTGGGCTTGCTGGGTCATATGGTAGTTCTATTTGTAGTTTTTTAAAGAACCTCCATACTGTTCTCCATAGTGGCTGTACCAATTCACATTCCCACCAGCAGTGCAAGAGTGTTCCCTTTTCTCCACACCCTCTCCAGCATTTATTGTTTCTAGATTTTTTGATGATGACCATTCTGACTGGTGTGAGATGATATCTCATTGTAGTTTTGATTTGCATTTCTCTAATGATTAATGATGTTGAGCATTCTTTCATGTGTTTGTTGGCAGTCTGTATATCTTCTTTGGAGAAATGTCTGTTTAGGTCTTCTACCCATTTTTGGATTGGGTTGTTTGTTTTTTTGTTATTGAGCTGCATGAGCTGCTTATAAATTTTGGAAATTAATCCTTTGTCAGTTGCTTCATTTGCAAATATTTTCTCCCATTCTGTGGGTTGTCTTTTGGTCTTGTTTATGGTTTCCTTTGCTGTGCAAAAGTTTTGAAGTTTCATTAGGTCCCATTTGTTTCTTTTTGTTTTTATTTCCATTTCTCTAGGAGGTGGGTCAAAAAGGATCTTGCTGTGATTTATGTCATAGAGTGTTCTGCCTATGTTTTCCTCTAAGAGTTTGATAGTTTCTGGCCTTACATTTAGGTCTTTAATCCATTTTGAGCTTATTTTTGTGTATGGTGTTAGGGAGCGATCTAATCTCATACTTTTACATGTAGCTGTCCAGTTTTCCCATCACCACTTATTGAAGAGGCTGTCCTTTCTCCACTGTACATTCCTGCCTCCTTCATCAAAGATAAGGTGACCATATGTGCATGGGTTTATCTCTGGGCTTTCTGTCCTGTTCCATTGATCTATCTTTCTGTTTTTGTGCCAGTACCATACTGTCTTGATTACTGTAGCTTTGTAGTATAGTCTGAAGTCAGGGAGCCTGATTCCTCCAGCTCCGTTTTTCGTTCTCAAGATTGCTGTGGCTATTCGGGGTCTTTTGTGTTTCCATACGAATTACCATTGCAACAAAAAGAATAAAATATCTAGGAATAAACCTACCTAAGGAGACAAATGACCTGTATGCAGAAAATTATAAGACACTGATGAAAGAAATTAAAGGTGTTACAAATAGGTGGAGAGCTATACCATGTTCTTTGATTGGAAGAATCAACATTGTGAAAATGACTCTACTACCCAAAGCAATCTACAGATTCAATGCAATCCCTATCAAACTACCATGGACATTTTTCACAGAACTAGAACAAAAAATTTCACAACTGTATTCTTTACACTCTAACTACAGCTTGTGTTTACTGCCTTGTGTCCACTTACTTGCTAAGAACTTTTCCTAAGAACATTCCTCACTCTAATCACACAATTCACGAATGTCTTGCCCTTTCCTGAACATGGCACGCACTTCTACTTTTCCATATGTTTGGGCATCGATGCTTGAGGGATTGTGAGATAGTAAGTAGTGCCAGGGTGCTGTACTTTGTTAGAGGTAGGGTGAAGAGGGCATATTTTATAGTGAAACAGGAAAAAAAACCAAACAGGATTTCTGTTTTTTTGTGGTTTGTTGTTGTTTGCTCTCTTGTTTAAAATTACAGGAAAGTTTATGAGTTATTGTAGCACTCTGCTAACACCTGCCAAAGGTCAGGGCTTGCTATAAAGCTCACCACTGCAGTGCTTGCAGTCAGAAGCTGCTTGCACAGTAGCGGGCAACTGAGGCAAGCACTTTTGCAAGCGCATAGTGGAAGGATGTACTGTGGTGGACCTTCTTAAGATCAGCAATAGCAGATATGTGCAGAAGCATTCAAGAACCAGTGAGTGACTAAATTAACAGAATTACATACGTATGTTCATAAAATATCACCTAAAGCTGTTCACCAATCCATTCTATACTGGGAAAAGTATAAACGTTTATCATACTGCCGGGTCAAATTTAAATGTAATTTGTAAGCCAAGATATTTAAATTTATTTTGAGGAATTTTTTTATGTCTCTCAAGCTATATAATTCTAACAGTAAAACATAACCTTTGAGTATTATTCAAAATATATGCACAATTATATTTCTTTAAAATATTTTTGTAACTTATGCCTTGATTTATCATACCAATACATTTCTCTATATTTAATAATAAAAAACAAAGTCAATAATGACAAATTATTCTAACTCTGTACTGTTCATTATATCATCCTTTTCAGAGAGCATCTACAAATGTATTATGCTTAAATTGGGTGAGCTATTAAATATATTTCAGATAATCATTATGTGGATAGTTTTTTTCCATTAGTGACTTGTAGAGAAGAATGTTGTCTACAGGATCATATTCAGCAAGTATAAATAATTATTGTTAATATTTTCTTTTTTTTGAATTTTATTTTATTTTTTATACAGCAGGTTCTTATTAGTTATCTATTTTATACATATTAGTGTATATATGTCAATCCCAATCTCCCAGTTCATCCCACCACCACCACCACCCCCCACAGCTGTCCCCCCTTGGTGTCCATAGGTTTGTTCTCTACATCTGTGTCTCAGTTTCTGCCCTGCAAACCAGTTCATCTGTACCATTTTCTTAAATGAAGCTAAGTCTGAATCTAATAGAAGCTTACACTATGTTTATTAATTTATTTATTCATTGATTTTTCCAACCCCACATGCTTTTTTAAAAAAGTTAAAACCACAGTGGTGATAGTTTAAGTAAATCCATTCTGCCATTTGTTCTCTGAAAGTGAGGAAGACACAAACTAAATTACTCTTGTAGAATTTTTTATTGTGTATATGTGATTGCCCTGCCTGCTAAAAGAAGAAATAGAGAACCTTCTGTCTTTCCATGCCTTCAGTTCATCAGAGAGTACAGTTTAGTTTTGGGTGTCCTGTCATAATCTAAGAAACATAATAACACATTTATTTTGTCAAATATATCAGTTAAAGGAGTTTTAAAAACAACCAACGCCAAAACCTTTATATGCAATGTAAACCTTTTGTACCTTTGGTGTTGAGAGTAGGAATAATATCACTGCTATTGGTATGTAAATTGTACCATACCCAGTTTTCTCTTTCTATTTTGAGATATAATCCCAACATTGGTACATCTAAATCGGCAGGATTCAGCAGTATGACTCCCCCACTGTGAGTTTTATACATCACAAGAGAATGAATATTTTTAAGATGGAAATAAGCAAGTATTGAACTTACTAAACTTAAATGTTTGGCACTTCTTAGCACTGAAGCACCTTTTCCAAATCAAGGTTTCTAGTTGTATGTCTTTTTCTTCAATCTAGAAAGATGATTCTGCCAACATGTTCAGTAGAGAGATTTTGAAATTCTTGATTCTGATACAAATAGATTACAACTGAAGAGTAAATTCTACCCATACACTTACGGTCAAGTATTCTATAACAAAGGAGGCAAGAATATAAAATGGAGAAAAGACAGTCTCTTCAATAAGTGGTGCTGGGGAAACTGGACAGCTACATGTAAAAGAATGAAATTAGAACATTCTCTAACACCATATACAAAAATAAACTCAAAATATATTAAAGACCTAAATGGAAGATCGGATACTATAAAACGTCTAGAGGAAAACATAGGAGAACACTTTTTGACATAAATTGCAGCGATATTTTTATTGGATTCGTCTCCTAGAGTAATGGAAATAAAAACAAAAATAAACAAATGGGACCTAATTAAACTTAAAAGCTTTTGCACAGCAAAGGAAACCATAAACAAAACGAAAAGACAACTTACAGACTGGGAGCAAACATTTGCAAATGATGCTACCAACAACGGATTAATTTCCAAAATACAGAAACAGCTCATATAGCTTAATATAAAAAAAGTGAATAACCCAATCAAAAATGTGCAGAAGGGATTCCCTGGTGGCTCAGTGGTTGAGAGTCTGCCTGCTGATGCAGGGGACACGGGTTCGTGCTCTGGTCCGGGAGGATCCCACGTGCCGCGGAGTGGCTGGGCCCGTGAGCCATGGCCGCTGAGCCTGCGTGTCTGGAGCTTGTGCTCTGCAACCGGAGAGGCCACAACAGTGAGAGGCCTGCGTACCGCAAAAAAAAAAAGAAAAAAAAAATGTGCAGAAGACCTAAATAGACATTTCTCCAAATAAGACATACAGATGGCCAACATATGAAAAAATGCCCATTATCGCTAATTATTAGAGAAATGCAAATCAAATCTGCAATAAGGTATCACATCATACTAGTCAGAATGGCCATCATGAAATAGTCTACAAATAATAAATGCTGGAGAGGGTGTGGAGAAAAAATAACCCTCCTACAGTGTTGGTGGGAATGTAAATTGGTGCAGTCACTATACACTATATACATTAATTATATATATTTACCATATGATCCTGCAGTCCCACTCCTGGTCATATATCCAGAGAAAACGCTAATTTGAAAAGATATATGCACCCCGATGTTCACTGCAGCACTATTTACAACAGCCAAGACACGGAAACAACCTATTTACAACAGCCAAGACACGGAAACAACCTAAGTGTCCATTGACTGATGAATGGATAAAGAAGATGCAGTATATCTACACAATGGAATATTATTCAGCCATTAAAAAAGAATGAAGTAATGCCATTTACAGCAACATGGATGGACTTAGAGATTATCATATTAAGTGAAGTAAGTCAGACAGAGAAAGACAAATATCAAACGGTATCACTTATATGTGGAATCTAAAAAAATGATATACATGAATGTATATACAAAATAGAAATAGAGTCACAGACATAGAAAACAAACTTACTGTCACCAGAAGGAATATTGGGGATAGGGTGGGAAATTAGGAGTTTGTGATTAACATATACACACTACTATGTATAAAATAGATAAACAACAAGGACCTACTGTATAGCACAAGGAACTATATTCAATGTCTTGTAATAACCTATAATGGAAACGAATCTGAAATATATATATATATGTATATTTATCACTTTTCTGTACACCTGAAGCTAACACAACATTGTAAACTAACTATACTTCAATTTAAAAAAATGGTTAAAAAAGGAAAAAAATGAATCCTATAATTAGTAAGAAATATGAATTTCTTTATATATATATATATATATATATATATATATATATATTTATTTTTTTTTTTTTTGCCCTGGTTTTAAAACTAAAAGTTCCACACTCCACGAACCCATTCAGTCCTGGGCAAATTGGTAGACTGGTCATCCTAATCTTGGAACATCCTAATATTTTAAAAAATAATGTTGAAAATCCATGTTCCATATATTTATTTCATATGTACTTGTGGAAACTATAAGATTTGGGGAAAACTAGGCTGAATATTTTCATCCACCATACTTGACTATTCTCACTTATCATAAAACAATTCAGTAAAATCTCATAAAATGTTAGATAGTTCAGAAAACTGGCTTCCTATTGATGATGCCTTGGTCTTCCCCTAAATCAAGATATTTGGAACTGTCTTAGCCTTGGTTAACTGTACCACATATGTGATGAATAGCACTCCCAGTATCAATGAAATAATGAAATACTCTCTGCTTGCTTTTGTGAGTCAGGAAGAAATATGGCATAATCATAGTGATCTAATTTACATCTAGTTTCATATTCTTGCTAACTTTCATTTTTCTCTAAGTAGACTAATGTTCATATTAGTGCCTTTGTGGTAAAAATGGCCTATCTGGACTCTTGTAAACAAGGCAGATCTTAGGATTGTTAAACTAGAGCAGTCTGGTGTTTTGTTTTTTTTTAATATCTTTATTGGAGTATAATTGCTTTATAATGGTGTGTTAGTTTCTGCTTTATAACAAAGTGAATCAGTTATACATATGTCCCCATATCTCTTCCCTCTTGCATCTCCCTCCCTCCCAACCTCCCTATCTCACCCCTCTAGGTGATCACAAAGCACCGAGCTGATCTCCCTGTGCTATGCGGCTGCTTCCCACTAGCTATCTATTTTACGTTTGGTAGTGTATATATGTCCATACCACTGTCTCACTTTGTCCCAGCTTACCCTTCCCCCTCCCCGTATCCTCAAGTCCATTCTCTAGTAGGTCGAGCAGTCTGGTTTTTAAATAAGAGTTCTGAGAGTAAGGAGATCAATGTGTACCAGTTAATCCAAGAAGACTACAATAAAAAGATTTTTTATTTGGATCCTGAAGTAGAAGGTAGGAAAAAAAAAAGGGGAAATGGAAATTAGCATCTACTAAGGTAGAGTGTTAAACTGCTGTCTTTGTACACATTATTCCATTTAGTCCTTACAGTTATTCTATGTTTGCTATTAGATATAAATGTTTTTTATATGAACTATATAAATGTTTTTTTTTTTTTTACTAATGGTCAAAATGGGCAATTTTGTATGGTCTAAACAAATATTGTTATCCTTATTAAACAGAGAATTTTAGTCTCAGAAAAGTTAAAGAGTTTTTACAGGGTCGTATAATGATGTCCGACTCCGAAGTCCTAACTGATTAATATCTTTCTGTTTTTCCTGTTTTGTCACCCACCAGCCAGGCCCTGTAAATTCTACTCTTAATATAGCCAGAATCTGCTGACTTCTCTCAATCTCCTCTGCTATCATGTTAGTCCAAGTCATAATAATTTCTTCCAAGTAATATAGCCGCCCTGCCTCTCTGTGGCTTCCTGAGAATCCATTTTCCATACAGTGTCCAGAGTGACCCTTTAAAGATTCAAAGCAGAAGCAGGTTGTGTCAGTCTTTATTTTAAAATACAATTAAATAAAAATTTAAAAACTAAAAATAACCCCCCCCAAACTGCTGATGGCTTCCCACCATGCTTTGAAAAAAGTTCAATTATTTTTACCATTTTTTAAACATGGCTCCTGCCTATAACTTAAATAGTGCTTGAGACATAGGTGTTCAGATTGTTTGTTGAATGAATAAAAAGTGGGATATCTGTTAGAGAGTTTGGACGATGAAGTAGGATTGATAAGGTGGGAACCAACTGTAAAGTTTTTTGAATAGCAAGCATTTTAACTTTATTCTCTTGGTCACTGGAACCCGTTGCAAGTCGATAACAATGGAGGTTTAGGGGAAAAAAAGTAGTGTCATAGATTAGTTTGAAAGCAGAGAATAAAAAGGGAGAGAAAAAAGTGAGAAAGGGCAAGAAAACCAGTTGAAAAGTTGTCTCAGTTGACTCCACTGGTTAAAGATGGTTTGGGCAAAAAGGTATGCTGCTTGGGAAGAACAAGGAAAATATGAATTTGAGTTTCTGGGCAACTAATAAAGGAGAAAGAACAAAGGACACTGTGGACTCAGATTATAGTTCTTTTATGAAATAATGACATTTGCAGCAACATGGACACAACTAGAGATTATTATACTAAGTGAAGTAAGTCAGGAGAAAGACAAATGCCATATGATATCACTTATATGTGGAATCTAAAATATGGCCCAAAAGAACCTGTCTACAAAACAGAAACAGACTCACAGACATAGAGAACAGACTTTTGATTGCCAAGGGGTAGGGGGGTAGGGAGAGGGATGGATTGGGAGTTTGGGGTTAGCTGATGCAAATGATTACATATAGAATGGATAAACAACAAGATCCTACTGTATGGCACAGGGAACTATATTCAATCTCCTGGGATAAACCATAATGGAAAAGAATATATGTGTATAACTGAGTCACTTTGCTGTAAAGCAGAAATTACATGGCATTGTAAATCAAGTATACTTCAATTGAAAAAAAGATTATAGTTCTTTTTTTCCTCTGAGTGACCAGATGATGCTCCTATGAGTGATGACTCCAGTCACAAATGGAAAATATTTTTCTAGGAAAAATATTTTATTTTTAGATGCTTTGAATATGTGTTAAAATATGAAAGTGAAAAAGTATGTTGGAGACATGGGACCCAATCCTTTATTTCTTAAAAATGCCTTGAATATAGCTCATCTTCCCCTCCATTTCCCTGCTAGTGTCCTTCTCCACACTTTCATTCCTCTTATTCTCTTGCCTGGGCTAAGAAATGATCTCCTTAGTTGTCTCTGGGTCTTTACATCCTCCAGAGTACTTCCTTAAATGCAAATATGTTTCTGCACTTCCTGACTTAAAACTTGCAGTGGTCTCTCTTGTGACTCCCGCCCCTTTGTCCTCATTTCCCAAAGCATCATGTCCAAAATCCTTAGCATGACACACAGGGAACTTTTCTCTCTGTCTCTACCTTAATTCTCTAGCCTTCTCCGTCTTTTACTGCCCCATGCCCCACCCCTCCCATGCCCAAGAAAGTTATCAGTAATTGGTGTCAGTAGGTTCTTCGTGCTTCACCCTCCATTCCTGACTCTAAGAGACAGTGGACAATACCTTCCCCAACAAAGCAAAAGAAGTCATGGCCACTCTTTCCATGTCAGCCACATAGTCAGAAACTTTAAATTATCCAAATAAAAAGAAAGATTCTGACACAGCCTCCAGAAAAGAGCACAAATGCAAGAGTCAAGAAGTGGTGCTTCAAGGAAGTGAGAGTATTCTATAACAAATGCTTCATCTCTATTACATGTTCAACTTTCATCCAGAAAGCTGCACTATGTCAGTGGTCTTCTTGTCCAACAGGAGTAGGTGGGAGTGAGATTGGGGAAGACTTGAGCTGCCTTAGAGCACTGGCTATCATTTTTCTTTTTTTTTAACCTTGATTTAGAGTAGATTGCTAACTGACCTAAGCCAATATGGTTATGTATGCTATTTTGGGGAATGTTGAGCTGGGTAAAGAGTTTAGGTCTCTTCTGTCACATTCTCCCTACTAAATTATAAGAAAGTAAACCTCAAACCAAGTTCTTTCACAAGTCAATGACTGATTAGAAAATAGCACAGAATAATCTTGCAACCTGTTCTGTAATCTCTGTGTCTTTTAGGAAACTCGTCACTACTGTGCATGGATGGGCTCTTCAGAAAATCACTGTTTTAGAGACAGGATTCAGTTAGATTACAGCCTTCATCAGGCAACCAGAATCTTCTTAGCACAAGATATTTCTGAATCAAGCTCTATTCCAAGGAGGAATAGCAAAAATCTCAAGCAATATTATACTCTGTTCACTCAAGGCCAGGAAGCATTTCTACAAATTTTAGCTTGAACGCTAGTAATTTCTTCAATGATTATGCACTTCTAAAAATCAAGAAAATGACTTTCTTATGGATCCAGATCTAACAACTTTTCTCTGTCAAAATTAGCTCTTCATTAAAAAAAAAAAAAGACATCTGAGTGCGGAGAGGGGTCTTATCCAAAGATTGATAGAAAAAGTCTTTCTATAAGCATAGACATATTGTGACAATGGATTTAGAATTAGAATGTAAAAGCAATTGTAAATGATAGTGGCTTCTCCATTTTCCTGACAGTCACCTACACACTTTAACACATTGATTTTTCAATATAATTTTATAGGCCATCAGTATTGAAGGCAGTAAACCAAACCTAAGTGTATTCTCTTCTGATAGAGTTAATGCCAAACATATAATTGATAATGTAAAATGTATAAATCATCACTTTTGGCATCTCATCACTTTTTCCTTTAGCATGTTTCCAGAAGGAATGTCTGGAGAGAACAAATCCATGGTTCACTTAGAAAATGACTCTTTAAATCAATACTACCTGTGGGTGCACTTAACTGTATTTATTTATTTACTTTATTTATTGATGTGTAACTTAGAATATTATGTCAATTTCATGTGTACAATACAGTTATTCAATATTTGTACACATTATAAAATCACCACTGTAAATCTAGTTACCATATGTCATAAACAAAGTTATTACAGTATTATTGACTATATTATATATGCTGTACATTATATCACTGTAGCTTATTTATTTTATTAATGGAAGTTTGTACCTCTTAATTTTCCTCACCTAGTTAACTCATCTTCCCACTCCTCTCCTCTCTGGAAATCACCAATTTGTTCTCTGTATCTATGACTCTGTTTCTATTTTGATGTGTTTGTTCATTTGTTTTGTTTTTTAGATTGTACATATAAGTAAAATCATGCAATATGTACATACATATCATACAATATGTATCTCTCTATGACTTATTTCATTTAGCATAATATCCTCTAGATCATCCATATTGATGCAAATGTCAAGATTTCATTATTTTTTATATCTGAGTAGTATTTTAATGTGTATTTGTATATATATGTATATGCATGTGTCTGTGTGTGTGTGTATATATATATGTATATATATCTCACATATTCTTTATCCGTTCATCTATCAGCGTTCTTCCACATCTTTGCTATTGTAAATACTGCATTGAATATAGGGGGGGTGCATATATCTTTTTGAGTTAGTGTTTTTTTCTTTGGAAAAATACCCAGACATGAAATTGCTGGATTGTATGGTAGTTCTATTTTTAATTTTTTGAAAAACTTTTATACTGTTCTACATAGCAGCTGTACAACTTACATTCCCATTGACAGTGCATAAGGGCCCCTTTTCTCCATATCCTCATCAACACTTGTTGTTTCTTTTCTTTTTGATAATATCCCTTCTGACAGGTGTGAAGTGATCTCATGGTTTTGATTTGAATTTCCCTGATGATCAGTGTTGAGCATCTTTTCATATGCCTGTTGACCCCCGTATGTCTTCTTTCAAAAAATATCTGTGTCGTCCCTCTGCCATTTATTGATTGATTGATTGATGTTGAGTTGTATGAGTTCTCTGAATATTTTGGGTATTAAACCCTTATTGGATATACCATTTGCAAATATCTTCTCTCATTCAGTACGCTGCCTTTCCATTTTGTTGAAAGTTTCCTTTGCTGTGCAAAAGCTTTTTAGTTTGTTGTAGTCCCATTTGTTTATTTTTGGTTTTGTTTCCCTTACCTAAACTTCTTTTCCTCTCCTTGCTTATACTTAAATTGTTTTTTTAAACATCTAGTTTCCTGAGGTGGAAGCTAGATTATTGATTTTAAATATTTCTTCTTTTTGAATATATGCATTTAGTGCTCTACACTTTCCCTAATTATAGCTTTTATTGCATCCCACAAAGTTTGATAAGATGTATTTCCATTTCATTTAATTCAAAACATTTTAAAATTTATCTTGTGACTTCCTTTTCGGCCTATGTGTTATGTAGAAGCATGTTGTTTACTTTACAAACATCTGGGGATTTTCTAGCTATTTTTCTGTTATTGATTTTTATTTTAAATCCATTACAATCTGCAAACATAATTTGTATAATATATATTGTTTTACATTTGTTAAAGTGTATTTTGTGATCCAACATGTGTTCTAACTTGGTAAATGTTCTATGTGAGCTTGAAAAGAATGTCTATTCTGTAGTTATTGAGTGGAGTATTCAAAAACTAACAGCCAGTTTGGCTGTTAGATAAGTTGATTGATAGTGCTGTTCAGGTCAATTATAGCCTTACTGATTTTCTGCCTGCTTGATCTATTAATTACTAATGGGAATCCGGTGTTAAAGTCTCCATCTATAACAGTGTATTTATCTATTTCTTCTTTCTGTTTTTAAGTCATGTATTTTGGTGCTCTATTGTTAGATACATACAACTTCAGGATTCTTGGATAATAGTTTTATTGAAAAATCGACCCCTTTACCATTATGTAATGTCCTTTTTATCAGTGATAATTTTCCTTGCTCTAAACTCTACTTTGTCTAAAATTAATGTAACTACTTCAGTTTTCTTTTGATTAATGTTAGCAAGATATATCTTTTCCACTTCTTTACTTTTAACCTATCGGAATTTTTATACTTAAGGTGGATTTCCTGTAGACAAAGTAGTCAGACTTTGTTTTTTTCTTTTTAATCCATTCTGATAATCTCTATTTTGATTGATGTGTTTAACTTTGACCGTATTTAAAGTGATTATTGAAATAGTTAGATTAACCACTATGTTTGCAATATTTTTTAATGTGTTTGTTCTGTTTATTTTTTTCCTTTTTTGGCTTCTCCAATTTTAATTGAGCCTTTAATATAGTTTCATTTTATCTCCTCTCTTTTAAAAAATTGTTGTCCTAGAGCTTGCAATATTTTTAAGCTAATTGAAGTCCACCTTCAAATAACACTATAGCACTTTATCTGAAATGCATGTATTTTATAACAGTACAGTCATCTCTTAGTATCCATGCAGGCTTGGTTGCAGGATGCCCCACAGATATGAAAATCCATGGATTCTCAAGGTTCTTATATAAAATTACATAGTATTCAAATATAACCTATGCATATCCTCCCATATACTTCAAATCATCTCCAGATTACTTATAATACCTAATACAATGTAAATGCTATGTAAATAGTTGTAAATTCAATGTAAATTATATGTAAATAGTTACTAGCATGTGGCAAATTCAAGTTTTGATTTTTGAACTTTCCAGAACTTTTTTAAAAAAAATTTTAATCTGTGGTTCATTGAATCCATACATATGGAACTCACAGATATGGACCACCAGCTGTATTCCTAATTCCTTTCTCTCATATTTTTTGGTATTGCTCTTATCCATTTAATTTATCCGTGTGCTATCATCACCCAATACTTTTGCTATTATTGATTTAAATAGAGTTATATTTAAGATTAGTTAAGAATAAAAATATTATAAGTTTTAATTTACTTTCACCTATTCTTTCTCTGATGTTCTTCATTTCTTTGTGTATATCAAAGTTTCTTACCTATATCCTTTTTCTTCTCACTGAAGCCTTTGTAGGGCAGTTCATCTGGCTGTAAATTCTGTCCATTTTTATTTGACTGAGAAAGTATATTTGCCCTTTGCCTTTTAAGAATAATGCCACTGAGGGACTTCCCTGGCGGTTCCGTGGTTGACTCCGCACTTCCAATGCAGGGGGCACATGTTCCATCCCTGGTCAGGGAACTAAGATCCATATGCTGAACGGTGTGGACAAAAAAAAAAAAAAAAAAAAAAAAAAGGGACTGCTAAGAACAAATAAATGAAGGGCTAAATGAGTGATTATGGCTTAAAAACAAAAAAGAATAATGCCACTGAAGTAGAATTCTAAGTTGGTGTTCTTTTCTTTTAACACTTTAAATATATTATTAATGATATGACTATAGTTATGTGTGTATATATATGTATATACTGTATGCTGTACATTAGGTCTCCGGAACTGATTTATCTAATGACTGAAAGTTTGTACTCATGACCAATAGCTCCACATTTCTCCCCACCAGCCCTAGGTAGTCATCATTCTATTCTGTTTCTACAACTTTGACTTTTTCAGATTCCACATATAACTGAGATAATGCGTCTAGTTTATTTGACATAACATGCTCTCCTGATGTTGTTGCAAGTGGCACAATTTTCCTTTTTCCTTAAGGCTGAATAATATTCATATATATTCATATATATGTATATATATATCTTGTTATTGTTTCCATATCTTGACTATAGTAAATAATGCTGCATTGAACATGGAAGTGCAGATATCTCTTTGAGATCCAGATTTTCACTCCTTTGGATATATACCCGGAAATGGAATTGTGGGATCATATGGTAGTTCTATATGCAATTTTTTGAGAAACCTCTATATTGTTTTCTGTAACGGACGTACCAATTTTCATTCCCATTAATAATGCACAAGGATTCTCCTTTCTCGACATCCTCGCCAACACTTTAACTTTTTGTTGATAGCCATCCTAACTGGTGTAAGGCGACATCTCGTTATGGTAATTTTTTCTTTTTTTTTTAAATAGATCTTTATTGGAGTACAATTGTTTTACAATACGATGTTAGTTTCTGTTGCACAACAAATCAAACATATGCATACACATGTCCTCATATCCCCTCCCTCTTGAGCCTCCCTCTCATCCTCCTTATCCCACCCCTCTAAGGTCAACACAAAGCACCAAGCCGATCTCCCTGTGCTACGCTGCTGCTTCCCACCAGCCAACTATTTTACATTCGGTAGTGTACATATGTCAGTGCTACTCTCACTTCGCCCCAGCTTCACCCTGCCACCCCATGTCCTCAAGTCCATTCTCTATGTCTACCTCTTTATTCCTGCCCTGCAGCTAGGTTCATCAGTAACTTTTTTTTTTTTTTAGATTGCATATATATACGTTAGCATACGGTATTTGTTTTTCTCTGACTTATTTCACTCTGTATGACAGACTCTAGGTCCATCCACCTCACTAGAAAAAACTCAATTTCATTTCTTTTTATGGTTAGTAATATTCCAATGTATATATATGTCACATCTTCTTTATCCATTCATCTGTCGATGGGCATTTAGGTTGGTTCCGTGTCCTGGCTATTGTAAATAGTACTGCAGTGAACATTGTGGTGCATGTCTCTTTTTGAATTATGGTTTTCTCAGGGTATATGCCTGTTAGTGGGATTGCTGGGTCATATGGTAGTTCTATTTTTAGTTCTTTAAGGAACCTCCATACGGTTTTCCATAGTGGTTGTATCAATTTATATCCCCACCAACAGTGTAGGAGGGTTCCCTTTTCACCACACCCTTTCCAGCATTTATTGTTTCTACCTTTTTTGATAATGGCCATTCTGACTGGCATGAGGTGATACCTCATTGTAGTTTTGATTTGCATGTCTCTAATAATTCGTGATGTTGAGCATCTTCTCATGTGCCTCTTGGCCATCTGTATGTCTTCCTTGATGAAATGTCTATTTACATTTTCTGCCCATTTTTTAACTGGATTGTTTGCTTTTTTGATATTGAGCTCCGTGAAATAAAAAAAAATACATAGAAACAAATGACAATGAAAACACAATGACCCAAAATCTATGGGATGCAGCAAAATCAGTTCTAAGAGGGAAATTTATAGCAATTCAATCTCACCTCAAGAAACAAGAAAAATCTCAAATAAACAATCTAATCCTGCACTTAAAACAACTGGAGAAAGAAGAACAAAGAAAACCCAAAGTCAGTGGCAGGAAAGAAATCATAAAGATCAGAGCAGGGATAAATGAAATAGAAATGAAGAAAACAATAACAAAGATCAATAAAACTAAAAGCTGGTTCTTTTAGAAGATAAACAAAATTGATAAACCCTTAACCAGACTCATCCAGAAAAAAAGGGAGAGGATGCAAATCAATAAAATTAGAAATGAAAAAGGAGAAATCACAACTGACACCACAGAAATACAAAGGATTATAAGAGACTGCTACAAACAACTATATGCCAATAAAATGGACAACCACGAAGTAATGGACAAATTCTTGGAAAGGTACAATTTTCCAAAACTGAACCAGGAAGAATTAGAAAATATAAACAGGCCTACCATGATTTATGAAATTGAAACCATAATTAAAAATCTTCCAACAAACAAAAGTCTAGGACCAGATGGCTTCACAGGCGAATTCTATCAAACATTTAGAGAAGAGCTAACACTGATCCTTTTCAAACTCTTCCAAAAAATTGCAGAGGGAGAAACACTTCCAAATTCATTCTACAAAGCCACCAGCACCCTGATACCAAAACCAGAAAAAGATATTTAAAAAAAGAAAATTATAGACCAATATCACTGATGAACATAGATGCAAAAATCCTCAACAAAATACTAACAAACAGAATCCAACAACACATTAAAAGGATCATACACCATGAACAAGTGGGATTTATCCCAGGGATTCAAGGATTCTTCAGTATATGGAAAGGAATCAAAGATGACATAAACAGATGGAGAAATATACCATGTTCTTGGATTGGAAGAATCAGTATTGTGAAAATGACTATACTACCCAAAGCAATCTACAGATTCAATGCAATCCCTATCAAACTACCAATGGCATTCTTCACAGAATTAGAACAAAAAATCTTACAATTCGTATGGAAACACAAAAGACCCCAAATAGCCAAAGCAATCTTGAGAAAGAAAAACGGGGTTGGAGGAATCAGGCTCCCCAACTTCAAAGTATACCACAAAGCTACAGTAATCAAGACAGAATGGTACTGGCACAAAAATAGAAATATAGATCAATGGAACAGGATAGAAAGCCCAGAGACAAACCCACACACATATGGGCACCTAATTTATGACAAAGTAGCAAGAACATACAATGGAGAAAAGACAGCCTCTTCAGTAAGTGATGCTGGGAAAACTGGACAGCTACACGTAAAAGAATGAAATTAGAACACTACCTAACACCACACACAAAAATAAACTCTAAATGGATTAAAGACTTAAATGTAAGACCAGACATTATAAAACTTTTAGAGGAAAACAGCAAAAACACTCTTTGACATAAACCACAGCAAGATCTTTTTTGACCCATCTCCTAAAGTAACAGAAATAAAACCAAAAATAAACAAGTGGGACTTAATTAAACCTAAAGGCTTTTGCACAGTAAAGGAAGCCATAAACAAGACAAAAAGACAATCCTCAGAATGGGAGAAAATATTCGCAAATGAAACAACAGACAAAGGATTAATCTCATTATGGTTTTGAGATGTCATCTTTGCATTTCCCTGTTGATTAGTGATGTTGAACATCTTTTCATGTTTCTGTTGGCCATTTGTATGTCTTCTTTTGAAAAATATCAATTCAGACCATTTGCCCATTTTTTAAATCCGTTTTTTGTTTTGTTTGTTTTGCTTTTGAGTTGTATAAGTTCCTTATGTATTTTGGATATTAACCCCTTATCATAGATATGGTTTGCAAATATTTTCTCCCATTCTGTAGGTTGCCTTTACACTTTTTTTTAACTGCTTCCTTTGCTGTGAAGAAACTTTTTAGTTTGACATAATTCCACTTATTTATTTTTGCTTTTGTTGCCTTTGCTTTTGGTGTCACATCCAAAAAGTTACCACCAAGGCCAGTGTCAACGAGATTTTTCCCTATGTTTTCTTCTAGATGTTTTATGGCTTCATATCTTACATTTAAGTCTTTAATCAATTTTGAGTTAATTTTTGTTCATGGTGTAAAATAAGCGCCCAATTTAATTTTTCTGCATGTAGATATGCAATTTTCCCAACAACATTTATTGAAGAGACTATCTTTTACCCATTGTGTATTCTTGGCAACTTTGTTGAAGATTCATTGATCATACATAATATGAGTTAATTTTGCATTCTATATTTTGTTCCATTGGTCTGTTTTTATTATTACATCAGTACCATACTCTTTTCATTACTATAACTTTGTAATATAGTCTGAAAAAAGAAACTGTGATGCCTCCAGCTTTGTTCTTGCTCAAGACTAGCTTAGCTATTTGGGGTCTTTTTGGTTCTATATAAATTTTATAATGGTTTTTTTCTGTTTTTGTGCACTATGCTATTGGAATTTTCATAGAAATTACATTGAACCATTTGAGTATTATGGACATTTAAAGAATATTAATTATTCTAATCCATTAACATGGGATATCTTTCTATTTATTTATGTCTTTTTGTTATCTATTTTCTGTCTGAATGGTCTATCCATTATTGAAAGTAGGATATTGAAGTCTCTTACTATTATTATATTGATGTCTATTTCTCCCTTGAGATCTGTTAATGTTGCTTTCTATATTTATGTGCTCTGACATTAGGGGCATGTATATTTATAGTTGTTATAGCCTTTTATGAATTGACTCCTTTGCCTAAAATTACCTTCTTTGTCTCTCATTACAGTGTCTGACTTAAAGTCTATTTTATCTGATATAAATGTAGCTATTCTCATTCTCTTCTGATTTCAATTTATGTGGAATATCTTTTTCCATCCCTTCACTTTCAGCCTATGTACATTCTCAAATCTGCAGTGAGTCCCTTATAGGTAACGTGTAGTTGAGTGTTTTTTTTTTAATCCTTTTTTCCTTTTTTAATCATTTCAGTCACTCTGTGTCTTAATTAGAGAGTTTAATCTATTTACAATTAATTATCGATAGGTAAAAATTACTATTGACATTTTGCCATTTTTTGGCTGTTTTGTAGTTCTTTCTTGGACCCTCATTGTGAAAACCTTGTGAGGTTCCTAGAGGGAAAGCCCACAAAAGTGTGGGATCCCCTAAGACTGAGTTCCCAGGAGTTTCTTCCTTTCATGCTAGTTCACACTCAGCTTCCAACAGTAAATCTAAATTGTGAATTTTCCTACCAGTTAATGACTCCCAATTTTTCTCTTCCAGTAAGCGTATCTTTCTGGATACCACCATCTTTCCAGATTTGGGGTTTGGTGTTATGCCCTATGTCTTCAGTGCTCTGAAGTGTGCAAGAAAAGTCATTGCTTTTTAGATCGTCCAGCTTTGTTTGTTGTAAAGATGGCATAGAAAACTTTTACCTCTTTATGTGTGAAAGCTGAAACAAGAAGTGCATGGGCTTGGAGTTTAAATAGGTAGAAGGAAGTTCAGTAGGGTTTGAGGTTAGGCAATACCAAGACCTATTGAAGTCACACCACCATTTAACATGAGATGTGGGTTTGTGCTGTAGCAGATGGAATAGGACATAGCAATCTTCCACCCCTTGCTCAGGGGACTTTTCAAAGGATGTTTTAAGAGTCTCATCCAAAGGAAAGAAAGGTTCTGGGTGAATATGCTTTCTGGGTAAAATAACAGACTAATACTAATCATTGGTGGAAAAAAAATCACAGAATAAAGTTTTTCTTGGTCAGCCAGTCCCCTAGCTCAGTCAAATTTCTGCTCAAAGCCTAAAATGATGTGGTTCTAGTAAAGAGTGATTGGGATTTTAAAATGCTGTTTCATTAGTAGTTCTGTTTATAGTGTAACACAGGATAGTCCTTCTTGGGTCATTCTTATGATTGAAAGGAAGGTGTGGGCCCAGATACAAGAGGACCTTGCAAACAGATGAAATAATTTAGATGACTGTAGGGGTAAAAAAACAAACATGCCACTTTTGAGTAAAAGACTTTTGAGTAAGAGATTGATATAATATCCCCATTGGTTCAGTATCAACTTCTGAGTCTGGGTACATGACGGGTTATATTGATGTGTTTGTTCACAGTTTGTGCAACATAAAGGAGATTCTGGCTTAGGAGCCAGGCATTAAAGAGATTGAATTTTGGTTCTAATACTTAATAACTGAGCCATTTGGCAAATTTCTTTGCAAACAATTTTGTAAATTATCTCTCTGGACCATGTTTTCCTCCCTAGAAGATGCATGTAGCAGTTATCTTTGTCATAATGATGTCACATAGCTAACCATCACAAAACTCATTGGCTTAAAAAATGTTTATTATTGTTCATGAATATAGGTGAAGTTGGCTGTTAGCCTAGGCTCAGTGAAGCTCTCATATGTCTGTGGTCAGCTATAGTTCAGCTAGTCTAATGCACATCTTAGCTGGGCTTTCTCACAGTTCTGAGATCTTTGCTGGGCAACTGACTCAGCTCTGTCTCATGGGGCCCCTCGCCCTCTAGAAGGTAGGCTTAATCTTGTTCTGTTGGGGAAGGCAGAGGACCAAGAGAAAAAGTGGAAGTGTACAAGGTCTCTTGGGGTCTAATCTTGGAACTGGCTCAGCCAAAAGAATATATGTATGTAATGTAGAGATATAAAAGTAAAGGTTATTTGATGTTGTGAAAAGAATTCCAGATCTTCAGACTGTGCTTATCTGCAGGTACAATCTTTGTGTCACTTTCAGTCATGATGAGGTATATGGGAAGTATCTGTGGGATTTTGTAAGTTGGTAAGTCTCCCTCCCCTAGGATTCCTTATTTCCATACTCCTATTGATTCTATCTCAGATCTATGATAACTCTCCATCCTCATTATCATCATCATATTGGTGGGATGTGTAAAATAATTAGTAAACAGAAACCTGAATTATATAGAGGTAAGAGGCCAGAGGGGGAGCTCTCAGGTCCTATGATGGTAGCAGAGCCCAAAAGGAAGAAGAAAGATTACTTCTTTTCTAGCAACAACCCAGCCAATGAAAAGCCATGGACTCTGTTTATGATAGCCCTCCCAACTTCCCTTTTCCCTCTATAAAAGAGTTCTCCTTCCTTTGCTTTGCAGGGACTTGCATGTGGCTTGCTATTGTTGCACACCCCGAATTGCAATTCTCTCCTGATCCTGAATACATTTGTTTTTGCTGGAGAAATAACTGACAATCTACATGTTTTAGGTCAACAGATGGTTGTGATAGCCTCCTAACTGGCCTCCCTGCTTTCATTACAATTCATTTATTTACAAGCATCCAGAGTCATTATATAAAAATTATAAATAAGATTATGTCACTTCTCTATGTGAAACAATAGTTAATTAGAAATCTGAAAGCATTCAAATCCCAAATATTCTTCATGTGATTTTCTTTCACTTGGAAACTTTTGAAATTTTCTTCATGTATTGTTTTATAACTCAGCTGTACTTTTAAATCTGAGGACATTTCTTCAGCTCTGGAAATTTTATTGTATTATTGCTTTAATAAGATTCACCCTTTTTTCTTCTTAAATTCTTCTAGATTTATCCTCTGGTTTTCGTATATTTTAATCTTAATTTCCATTTTGCAATATCTTCACTGGGAGATAGAAATGATTTACCAGAATGTTGTTCCCCAAACTTGCTTGTGAAGATTATGGTTTTAATGAGCTTGACCCCAAGGTCTATTTTGATATACTTAACCTTTCAGTTAAGTGACAAACTAGGATAAGTTTTAATTTTTTTCCTTTTGCTATCTCTTCAGTAGTTTTACACATCTCATCTTGAGCTGATGGGCTTGCTAAGAGTTTAAGTTAAAAATTCACCGAAATGGAAAAAGTCACAGATCTTCTCCTGTGTAAGGAAAAACCCAGTTCTTCCCTATATATGTTTCTCTTCCTTGTGTGTCTCCATCACCTTCTCAGGAACACTTCAATTCTGGTCCCCAAATATATGAAGGTTTCCCTGCCCCCACTCCCACCAAGAAATTCTCTGGCTGTCCTAAATTTAATTCAATTCTGACATTCTTTACCCAGAGATAGCATCAGATTCCACACGTTGAGGGCTCAGTCCTACAAGACCGCACCCTCCCCGCCACTTCAGATGCCAATCACAAGCCCAGGTTGTTACCTGTACTTCTGACCAACAGGCTTTAAATAAGAGGTTGCCACAACTCCCTCCTTCAGTTCGCATAATTGGCTAGAGTGGCTCACAGAATTCAGAGAAACATTTTATTTATGGATCGCTGGTTTATTATAAAAGAATATAACTCAGGAACAGCCAGATGGAGGAGAAGCATAGAGCAAGCATGGCAAAAGTCTGGAGCTTCCATCCCCTCTGGGAGTGCACCATTATTACCACATCTCCAGGTGTTAACCAACCCAGAAGCTCTCTGAACCTTGTCTGTTTGGGTTTCTGTAGAGGCTTCATTACATAAGCATGATTAATGAAATTATTGGCCATTAGTAATTGACCCAGTCCCTAGCCCCTTGCCCTGCCCCAGAGGTCAGGGGGTGGGACTGAAATTTCCAATCACCTGGTTGACTCCATTGGCAACCAGCCGCCATCCTTAGGTGCTTTACAAGTCACCTCATTAGCATAATAGAAGACACTTTTATCACTTTCAAGACTTAAGAAATTCTAAGGGTTTTGGGAACTCTGAGACAGGAGCTGTGGACAAATACCAAATATATATGAGAAATATATTTCATCCGAACGGACAAATATATATTTCTTATCAACCACAATATCACATTCACCAAGAAGCGTGCTCACATCAATTGTTTTCTTCAAAGCAGTGAGATAAATTGGGTTGTTAGAAGTGAGGGTAAAGTGCAATGTAATATAAATTTAGAAAGTAGGTCAAGTCCTACATCTGTGTCAGGAATAAAAAATGAATCTAAGATTCAGAAAGGGAATACTCAGTAATTGACACAAAGAGAGAGCTCCCTAATGTCAAAGTCATTCGTCATTTGGTTATGGGATTCAGGAACTCTAATCAAAAGCCTAAACTCCAGGGAAGGAAACTCCAGTCTTTTCACTATAGAATTTACAAGGTATAATAAGATTTTAGAAGAACAGGCTGTAAGAGAAAAAAAGAGAGAGGAAAACAGGGAGACTAGTGGTCAGGCAGCATGGAGTAATGGGAAAATTACTGGATTTGAAAAGGAGTTTAACTCAGGTTCAGCACTTGTGACCAAGGACCAGGCAGACATAATGTCTGCTTGTGGCTCATAATGTCATAAAATGTGAGGATGAAATAAGATATGTGACATCTTGAGAAGTATACTTTTTATAAAAATTTTAACAATTATTATGACTGATAAACTATTTTAATTTACAGTAGGATCAGTGATACATTTAATTGCATTTTATTATAATAAAAATTACATTATTTTCTCTATCATCTTTTTTAGGTTAGAAAATTGTCACTAAATGAAAGTAAAGGATATTGAAGTTGATATAATAAAAAATTGTAAATTTTGGTCCATTAAACATAACCAAAGTTAGCTGAGTTTTTGATGACCTGCTCCATGTGGAAGGAAATTGATGTCCTCAAAGGCTGCGGTGACATTTTCAAGAATAGTTGGTAAAATATATGATGAGTTTAACAAATTGAAATATTAGTTTGTTATTGTTTGTGCTCTTGCTTGTCTATCATCATTTAATTTTACCCAAGGCAGAAACAGGTAGTATATGAGCTCTGAAGATTATTTATTGAAATAATTCTGAAATAAGTGTTATTAGCAAATGGAAAATATTATTAGAAAGAGTATAAAGTTGTTTTTTTTTTTATGGACTAATGACCACTTGGCTGGTATCATTAAGATGCTATGTGGCTACTAACAAGTAGACTGGCTGGGCAGACTCTGGGGAACAATTCTAGCTCTAAGAATCTTTAATAAAGTTAATCACTGCCTCTGAACCATTCCCCAGGTGGAATATTGTACTTAGAACATTAGAGCATGTGTCTTTCCATTTACTTTTGCCTCTGGAAAATGTTCTTCCTTTATTCTTAGCCCAACCCTTGCACCTTGAAAACTCAGCACTTGTCATTCCTCAGATAAACCTTTACTAATCTTGAGGCAGGAGATAGGTGGGTCCCAGGCTGAACAGCTGGAGTTTGTCCCCTGTGGACAAATACTCCAAGATGAAGAGGAGGAGGAGCTAAGCCCTGCCCAGATAAGAGACCACATATTTCTCATTTTCAAGGTCAAGGAGACCTTCCTGACTGCACATGCACAGAAAGGCTCCTTGAAGGTCAAAAAGGGAGGGGTCGCCATCCCATAGTAGGTGATGTCAACCTACCCATTGGCCTCTTCGCTAGAATCCACCTTGGCTAAGAGATGCACATGCACACCTGGGAGGACCTTGAGATAAACCAAATACAGACTCAGAACCAGGCAAAGCAAGAGACTGGCCAAAGGAAACCCGGAAAAAATGCCCCATATAAGTGATTCAAACTACCATGAGGGCACGACTCTCTCTGAGCCCGCCCACGTGTCTATCCACACGTACCTTTTTTCCTCCTAATAAACACTTTACTTGTTTCACTGCTTTCCATCTGTCTGTGGAAATTCAGTTCTACACAGCTGACAGGTCAAGGCCTTGTCACTGGACACTGGTCAAGTGGCTAGGATTCAGCGTTCTCACTGCTGTAGTCTGACTTCTATCTCTGGCCAGGAACCAAAACCTTGCTTCAAGTTGCTGCAGGCCGAGGCCACCTGAGATCAATCCATTGTTTTTAATTTAAATATTAAGTCTCTGTGTTCCCATATTATAATCTGCATAGTATGATATTTATTACACTGTCTGAAAATTGTGAGTCATTAGCCTGTGTTTTCTCATGGACTGTGTAGACATAAGGGCAGGACCTTATATGATTACAGTTTCCCAGTTTCTAGCACAATACTTGCTATGCTAGTTATCCTCACTAAAGCAATGAAGTAAAAGGAAACAGCATGGAATTTATAAAAAGACCCAAATTTGAGCCCCAGTTCAGTTTACTTCTAGCCACTTTACTTTGGGGAAATCAATAACTCTCTCCAATGGAGATAATAATAACTTGGTTATATGATTTTTGATATGTAAATGTGAGATTATGTAAAGCTACTTTGTAAGCAAAAAAACTCTACACTAATATTACCATTGTTATTGTTCTACCAAAGGAAAGAGGTGTCAGAACTTCTCAATCCCATTTTACCAGACAAATGCTGATATCAAATGCCTTTATATTTAAACAGTCTCAAATCCCTCTACAAGCATGTTTCCCAACTAAAATTCTATTATGAAACTCAGAAGTATCAAAACTCCTGGTGAACAACACTGAGGGAGAAGGTCATGTTTGGGTGCTTGAAGTCGAGGTGTGGGGCAAGAGTGGAGTTAATCTGCAATCAGTGTCACTGAAGGGGGGGACAGGGGACAAAAAAGACATGATCTGCTATAAAATTTATTAGTAAAGAAATTCTTATTCAGAAGTCATAAGTCTAGATGTTATCTAAAAGCTAACATTTATAGAAAAACTGGTTTTGATGGTTTCTCTTACCAGTGATTGTAGATTAAAAACACCCAGCGACTTTCGTAAAAGATGAAATAAATTATGATGTGTGGATTTTCCTTTTCTTTGAAATAAAATTATTTTGTCAGTTTTCATTTATATGCTGAGAAGCCCCAAGTAAAGCTATTGGGTATACATTCAGAAGATCTGAACGTAACTTCCATGTAGAAGTAAAAAAATGAGGAATGACACTTATTTAATTTATATAAAAAGCCAAGTCAGGACTTCTGCTTTGGGGTAGATAGAGAATTTCATAGCAGACCAATGCTCCTGCTGAAACCAACCAGACAAGTCAGATAAAATAACAATTTTTAAAGATTTAATGTGTCAGAGAACCACAGAACTATGAGGACTACAGAGAAAGCCTGGACTCAGCCTGGTTGTGGACTACTGGGGTATAAAATAAGCACTAGAGATTGGAGCAGTCATGAAGGGTTTGAGTGACAGGTTTAGAGATATGAAAGTCCTCAAACATGGCCAATTTCCTCTTTAATACATGTGCTGAACTACAAATCTACATAGAATAGGAGACTAAAGAACTAAGCCCAAGTCTCGGAAAAGCTGAGTGGAATTTTCCACAGCCTCCTGCTACTTAGAAAACAAATACTTACAAGGGGCAGGAAACCTGAAAGCAAGGGATGAGAACTGAAAACCCCCCTTGGAGTGGTGAGCTGACACAGATGCAAAGCTCTAACTTCTTTTTTCCTGGAGGCACTTGCAGATCTGGTACAGCTATAATCTAAGGATCTAGGCTTGACCTCTGAAAGAGGACCATTCCTGTAGACAGAGAAATCAGCAGAGCTTTTGTCATTTATTCAGAAATGGAGTGATAAAATTGGAAATTTGAGGGACTTTAAACACAGCTGGTCTCCTCCTCAAGACAATTGTCAAACTGTGATGCTGTGTGGGATGGAAGGCTAAAGAGCTAAACTGAAACCCCCCAGAAATTAGAGCAGAAATTCCTGCAGTTTTTTATTGCTGAGGAGACAAAGATTTACAAAGATCTCAATTGAAAGCCCTGAGGGGCCATGCCCTAGGAACAGGTACAAAAAAGAAGTTGACCAAACCTTAACACAACTGCACCTCAGTGTTGGCCCAGAGCAGTTGGTGATTAGATTAACACAATCGTCTCCTAACTATTTAGCAAAGGAAAGGGGAAACCTCTCTTATGGTAGATAAAATAATTTGAAGCGTCTACAATTTTTTTACCCAAAATTGGTGGCATTCAATAAAAAATTACTAAACATGTGAAGAGATAGGATATAGGGCCAAACCCTAAGATACAAAATAGACACTAGAGGGTAAACCAGCAAGTAGTCCAGATACTGGAGTTGGCAGACAAGCTCTTTAAAATAAATTTGATTAGAATGTTCCAGAAAATAGAGGAAAAGAGGGAAAATAGTAATAATGTACAATTTTAACATGTAATTAGAGCATATGTAGAAAATCAAATGGACATTATTGAATAGAAAAATAACAATCTCTGAATTGGTGATTTTAACAGCAAATTGAACATAACAGAAGACAGCAGTGACTAGGGAGAACAGTTAGTAGAAAATACCCAAAATGAAGCACAGAGAGAAAAATGAGTTAAAAAATTCACTGAAATTATCATATGCTGGACTGTGAAGGAAGCTTTATCGAACTCAAAGGTTTAATAATGTTCAGAGTATGATGTCCAATCCCCAGTGGAATTAAGCTAGAAATAAATGATAACAACATAGCTTGAGCATCTCCAACCTTTTAGAAATTAGACAGTGCTCTCCTAAGTAATTTGTGGGTCAAAGAAGAAATTACAACTGAAATTAGAGAATACTTTGAATGGAATTACTGCAAAGATACAACACTTAGCAACTTGTGAGATTCAGCTAAAGTAGGGCTCAGAGGCAAAATTTTAATTTTACATGCATATATTAGAAGAAAAAGAAGCTAGTAAATAAAAATACCCAGGAAAACTAAATTAAATAAAAGAGAAGGAAAATAATAAAGTCAACAGTAGATATTAATAAAATACAAGAGTACAAAGACAAAAGTTGACTCTTTTTAAAAACTTAACATTGATAAAAACCTAGAAGTAGTGATCAATGACAAAAGGAAGAAAGGAAGAAGAAGGATGGAAGGAAGAAAAGAAGAAAGGCAGCAAGGGAGAGGAAACACAAGTAACCAACAGAAAGAATGAACATCAGTACATATCCCCTACATGCATTAAAGTGATAAGAGGATGTTAGAAACAACTTTTTGCCAATAAGTTTGACAATTGGGATGAAATAAATAAATTACTTAAGAAAAAACTACTCAGACTGAAAGTAATGGGAACAAAAATCTCTAGCCTAATATTTAGCAAAGAAATTGAACCCATTGTTAAATACCTTCCACACACAAAAAACAAAAACTGTTGTTTTTGTTGTTACAAAACCCAAAAAACATCCTCGTATAACTTCACCAATGAATATTTCCAAGTATTTAAGGAAAAAAAAAATAACACCAATCTTAAAAGATTATTTCAAGGAAATAGAAACAAAGGGAACACACTTCCCTATTGTTTTTGAGTACAATATAACCTTGAATTCAAAACTTGATAATGACATTGCACAGCAGTCTTTCTCATGGACGTAGATGCAAATATTCTTACCAAAATTTTGGCACAGTGAATCCAGCAATATGCATATGATATATATATATATATATATCATATAGATATATATATTTGATATATATATGATAATACATCTTGATTAAACTGATCTTTCTCCACCAATATGAGTAAGCTAATATTTGCAAATCAACTAATGAAGCAATTCTGCGTATTAGCAGGAAAATGATGTGTGTGGGGAAATCACATTATCTCTCCTCTTGATGCAGAAAAACATTTGAGAAAATTCAACACTGTTCAGAGTTAAAGAAAAAAGAAAAAAAAGGAAACCTTTCAGTAAACTAAAAATACAAAAAGTATTTCCTTATTCTGGGAAATATGGATGAATTTCTCATTATACCAAGGTAAAACAGCTAAACGTGAAGAATGCATACAGTGTAATTCTAGATATATAAAATTCAAAACCAAGGAAGAATAATTTATGCTGCTAGGAGTCAGAACAGTGGTTACCATTTGTCTCAGTCTGCTTGGGCTGCCATAACAAAATGCTGTAAATTGGGTGGCTTAAACAACAGTAATTTATTCTGTTCTTGAGGCTGGGAAGTTGAAGATCCAGGTGTCAGAAAGACAGGTTTCATCTTGAGGCCTCTCCTCTTGGTTTGTAGGTGGCTACCATCTTGCTATCTGCCCATGTGACTTCTGTTTTGTGCATCTTTGGGGAGAGATCGAGGTCTCTGGTATATCTTCTTGTAAGGGAACTAATCCCATCATGGGGGCCCCACCCTCATGGTCTCATCTAACCCTAAATATCTCCCTAAACCTCATCTCCAAATACCATCACATTAAAGGTTAGGGCTTCAACCAATGAATTTTGAGAGGATACAAACATTGTCTGTAATTTCATCGTTCAAGAGAAAGTAGTGATTGAAGTGATGACCAGGTTTTGATTCTTGAATTGGTCACTGTTTCCATGGATGGGATCACTGTAAAAATACAACAGCTTATACACTTAAAGTCTGTGCACATTTTGGTGTATACGTTATATTTTAAAAAAACAACAAATTGCTCAGAAAACTTTACACGATGTCCTTCTTTTATATATTATCATTTCATGGCTTCTCACCTCTTTTAAGATTTAGGGATCGTGCCAAGATAATCTATATCAACTTTGATCACTTTTTCCATTCTGAGGTTTAATTTGCATTTCTCAAAAAGTTATCCAGCCTTCTAAATATGAAGGCTTTTTTGAACATGATTTATGAAAATTCAACATAAATAACAAACTATTTACAGATTATAATTTTTAAGATATAAAATACAGGACTTAGCAGGAACTTAACCTCCCATTGGCCTTTCTGAAAAATTCTGAATCATGCTATTTCATGCCCTGAATCCCCAGGGCGCTTGTATTATTATGGTGAAAGGTACCCTGAAGCCAGGTAAACTGGACTCAAGTTCTGATACTTCTCTTGTCTGGCTTTTTCTGGAAAATCATAAGTAGCTATTGCTTTTACTTTTCTTCTAGGGGGAAAACCATGACTAGTGCAAATTTGACCTTGACCAGTTTTTGTGAAGATATGAGAGAGAAATTGAGGGAATCTGTTTCTGCGGCTGCTAACCAAGTGATTTTTTTTTTTTTAATTGCAGTTCCCTTAGAGATCTGTAACTTTATTTTTCCTCTCAAGGGCATGAGTTAAGAGGTGGTGTTAGGGAATGAGCTTTCACCCCTTATAAACAGACTACTGGTCTGGGGCTGAGGAAATTTGTCCTGTTTTGTAGAGGCTGACTCATGCAGTGTCAGGATGATACCGTGTCTATGTTGTCTCACTTTTAAAAACTGTTGTTTATAAGCTCTGTGACAAAGGCTGCTAAATAAGCCTTCCTGCCTGGAATTAAAATATAATGCAACAAGAGAGGCAATTTTATTTTATTTTATTTATTTAGTTTTTTGTGGTACGCGGGCCTCTCACTGTTGTGGCCCCTCCCGTTGTGGAGCACAGGCTCTGGACGCGCAGGCTCAGCGGCCATGGCTCACGGGCCCAGCTGCTCCGTGGCATGTGGGATCTTCCCGGACCGGGGCACGAACCCGTGTCCTCTGCATCGGCAGGCGGACTCTCAACCACTGCGCCACCAGGGAAGCCCAATTTTCTTTTTCTTAATGACTGTGGCCCATGAGTTTAAAACAACTCTATTAATCACTAATCAGATTTTCCAAATTGCCAAGTAAATATTTACCATGGTGCGAATCCTGTATAATTGTTCAGATTCCCATCATCCTTTGGGAAATATAAAATAATAAAATGTCATTAATATCTGCTTGAGAACATTGCTTTAACTCTTGAATGGCTCATGATGGTCCACTGTAGTTTGTCTTTCAAAGCTATTCCCTTCTCACCAGCTGCCCAGTTTCTGCCTCATCATTTACCTCCAGATATCGGCTAAGGCTTTCTAATTGGTCCTGATTTGCTTTCCTCTGCCCCCTGGCTCCCCCTTTCCTCCTCCACTCCCACCTCCAAATCTATCTTTACAAAATACAGGTCTGAGCATGCCACTCTTTTAGTTGAAATCCTTCCACGTCTCCCCATTGCTTTCAGAGGTAAACTCCAAGTTTGGCTTGGAATATAAGAACTTTTATCACCTGACCTTTGCCTAGCTACAGAGCTGAATGACCTTGACCAGTACATCACAACCTCTGCATTTCAGTTCACTCCTTTGCAAAACTGGGATAATGATGTTCCTACCTCACAGGGCCCTGGTGAGGATTGAATGAGATAAGGCATTTAACAGACTTAGCTCAGTGCCCTACATGGAGTAAGTGAGCAAGACGTTGGCCATATAATTATAATTGTATAGTAATTAGTTATTCTTATCTCCAGCCACTCCCACCACCCACTCTCCTTCCAGTCTTACCAAACCCTACTGGTTGCCACATCCAAAGTGCCTCTTTCATTCTCCCACACCCACCTCCCAATAGCCTATATACTTGGTACAATTCAGACACTAATTCCAATGTGTGTGTTTGTTTTTTTTTACACATCAATTTTCTGGGGACATCAGCCAGGTGTCCCATAAATTTAACTCGATTCTGACACTGTCTACCTGGAGATAGCATCAGATTTCACAGGTTAAGCAGGGCTCAGTCCCACAAGTCCGCCTCCACTTCCAATGCCAATCTTAGGTCCAAGATGATACTTGTGCCTCTGACTATCTATACATTAGAGGTTCCCACAACCCACCTCCTTGGTCGTTTAATCTGCAAGAAAGGCTCACAGAACTCAGGAAATCAGTTTACTCACTAGATTACAGATTTATTACAAAGGATACTAAAGGTAACAGCCAAATGAAGACGTACATGGGGTGAGGTCTGGGTGGGTCCTGAGCCTGGGAGCTTCGGTCCTTATGGAGTTGGGTTGCGTCACGTTCCAGGTACTTGGATGTGTTCACCAACCTGGAGGCTCTCCGAACCCTGTCCTTTTGGGGTTTTAATGGGGGATTCATTGCATAGGCACCACTGATTAAATCATTGGCCATTGGTGATTGTAGCCACCCTCCACTCCCTGGAGGTCAAGAGGGTGGGACTGAAAGTTCCAACCCTCTAATCACATGTTTGGCTCCCCTGGCAACCAGTCCCCATCCTTAGGTGTTTTCCAAAAGTCACCTCATTAACATAAAGAAAGACATCTTTATCACGTTCATTATCGGAAATACCAAAGGCTTTACAGGCTGTGTGCCAGGAACAACAGTGACCTAAGATCAAGTATATATATCTTATTATAAATCACAATATTATACCTGGCTATCTCCTTTGAGTTTTATCTGAAGAATGATCTTATCCAGCAACGTTGTGCAAAGAGTGTTTCTACTGCATGTGCCTTTCACTTGGCTTCCTTTGTTTTTCTGCACTGTTCCTGATATGCCTGCAGATTCTTCAATGAGACAATCAAAGCATGTTATTGAAGGCTGGGGATTAGAAACTTAGTTTAAATGTCTGTGGATTTCTGAAGTGGAATTCTGGCACTAATTGCATTCTTTTTTGTGCTTAAGAAGCTTATTTATTTATTTATTTTTGTTTGAAGTCTTTATATTTTGCATCCTTTAAGGTGCATACAATATTCCAAAATGGTTCTTTTCTCTATAGCTTGACAGAGCCCTGTTCCCCTGTTACTGTCCTGGGGAACCCTGACAAACACACCCTAGGATGGAGTCATCATTCTGTTGGGATACAAAGAAAGAGGTGAGAGCGTTATCAGTCTTTGGTTCTAATGGATGGAAAGGCTGTGAGCTGCACCTCACTATGATAGCTGAGGACCTCATTCCTAGAGTTTGCAGGTGAAAATCTGAAATGGCCACAGCAAGAGTTGAGATGCATCTGGGTAACCCAACAGTGACAACGACAAACTTCTTCAGTGAGGCCCAGAGCGCCTGGCATTTTTAAGTCATTGCTGCAAGGAAAGGCAAGTTTAATTACTGCAGATGAAATAAATCAGAAGGATCTCATTGGAAATGCAGACACGCCACACAGCCTTAACTGCAGTAGTCTCAGCCATCTGCCAATAAGGGTAATTTGTTTTAGCTTCTGAAGGAACATACTGCACAGTCTAAAGGGAAAGCTTAAAGACAGAGAGTCCAAATGCCTCTACAGTCTCTGCCTTTAGGAAAGCAACTGAGGAAACACTGGTGACATTGTGGGGAAAAGGATTCAGTTCCAGTACCTGGGTGCCCTCTCTGACCCTCCTTATCTCCGCCCACACAGCCTAGTTTCCAGCTTCTGGAAACTTTAATTTTCACTGTCTCTTAAATATACTCATCACACCTTTGCACAAACTATGACTGACTCTACCCTCTACCTGAAATGCCCTTCCCCAACTCACTTGCCTCTGCTGCATTGTATCTTTATGCATGTCAGTCTCCTTACTGAACCATAAGCACCTAGATGCACATCTATTTTCATTCTTATGTACATATGTTTAACCATATCTTAATATTTGTTAAATCCTCGAATCACTACCCTTGTGCCTGACACAAAGCACATGGTACCTACTCAGAACAAATATTAACAAAAACAACATATGTTTGTAGTATCTACTCCTGGGGCTAACTCTCATCATCTTCCATGCATTTTCTCATTTAATCCTCCAAAAATGCAAATGACCTTGATGTTTTCATCACTGGAATTCTGTAGAGGTAAATAGTGTCCAGGAACTTAAGTGACAAGCACCATGTCACAAAGCTTACAAGTGACAGGGGTGGTCACCTCCATCAACTCAAATGATTCAGGGACTCTAGAGTTTCACCTTGCATATTCTGCTTAGCTGGCACTGAATCGTGGAGTGTAATTTGTTATAAAACAGTATGATTATAAATAACACAATCATAAAAACATTAATATCTTTTACAGCATTAATCCCACCCTGGCAATATAGCTGATGAGAATAATTCCTTAGGAGAAAGAAGCCAGAATATGAGTATACAAAGGACAAATCCTGAATGTGAATATTCAGAAGAAAGACAAACAGGCATGGCTTGTGGGATAAAGACTTATACCTCTATATTAATATTGTTGATGCTTGCTTCTTAAAATTCTCTATGATTTTATATATTTCTTTAGAAATATATAATGTGAGAGTTGGAGGCACAGAAAGGTTAACTAACTTACACTTTTCATCAAAGTTAGGAGGTAGTAAGTGTAAACCCAAATACCTGGCTCAAAACTGTATCCTTACCTCTAGCCTTGAGCATGAGACTGGACCCCTCTGACCTCTCAATTTCTCTGGTTTACTCCACAGCTGGGCCAGGTCTGTTCCTTGGGTATAATGCTTTTGGCATGCAGCTTCCACTCTAAGTATAGAGTGATACACATGAAATCCAGAATTCAAGCTCCAGCTCCAGCTGTAGCTCAGATTTCCTTGGTAGCCATTTCCAAACTGAAGTTTCAGTAACTCTTGTGACACTTAGCAAGCACTTACTGAAGATGTTTAGCTGTCTCAGCAACTGTGTCAAGGATTCCAAGACCACCTTCAGCTTCAGTGATTTACTAGAAGGACTCACAGAACTCAGTAAAGCTGTCATCCTCATGGTTGAAATTCATTACAAATTGAAATCATATGGATTAAAATAAGCAAAGGAAAAGGGTGCGTAGTGCAGTGTCCAGGATAAACCAGGCCTCAGTTTCCAACTGTGCTCTCCCAGTGGAGTCATATGGACAGCACCTAACTCTCACAGCAATGATATAGGACAATACATCTGAAGTGTTGCCAATGGGGAAGTTCAGCTGTGCTTTGGAGTCTAGTGTTTTTATTTTAGGTCAGTCCCATAGGCATAGGGTGCCTGCAAGACTGACCTTAACTACTCAGCCTTAACCTTCCTCCTGCTCCCCAGAGGTCAAACTGATAAAGTGTGGCCCAAGACCCCAAGCAAATAAAAATATGTATTCATCATAAATCACATTGTTGGAGTAAATCTGGTTTGTCTCAAGTCCCCAGGTATACAAAGATATTCTTATCAAGTAGAGTATTACAGGGACTTAGAGGTTATCTCTCAGAAGCTGGCAAGGGCCAGTCCTTTCTTTGAAATGTTCAGGGTTTGGATATCCCAAGCCCACTAAATTAACCCTTTACTAACTAGCAACAAAATTACATCTACCTCAAACAATAGAAAAATCTCATGGTCTGTCTTCTTCTAAATGTGTTCCACGAAAGCACATGTTGGGGTGCTAAAGCATAAAGCATAATTCATATATATTTTATTTGTCAGTTTATAGAAAGCTTTAAAAGATGAATTATCTGATTTTTTGCCACTTTTAGCTGAATATCATGTAAAAATTTATTGTTTACTTATGTCTCATTATTAATGGCATGAGAATCAATTTTTTAAAACATCTTTATTGGAGTATAATTGCTTTATGGTGTGTTAGTTTCTGCTTTACAACAAAATGAATCAGTTATATATATACATATGTTCCCATCTCTCTTCCCTCTTGCGTCTCCCTCCCTCCCACCCTCCCTATCCCACCCCGCCAGGCAGTCACAAAGCACCAAGCTGATCTCCCTGTGCTATGCGGCTGCTTCCCACTAGCTATGCTTCCCACTAGCTAATCTACCTTACTCTGGTAGTGTATATATGTCCATGCCTCTCTCTCGCTTTGTCACAGCTTACCCTTCCCCCTCTCCATATTCTCAAGTCCATTCTTTAGTAGGTCTGTGTCTTTATTCCTGTCTTACCCCTAGGTTCTTCATGACATTTTTTTTTCTTAAATTCCATATATATGTGTTAGTATACGGTATTTGTCTCTCTCTTTCTGACTTACTTCACCCTGTATGACAGACTCTAGGTCTATCCACCTCATTACAAATAGCTCAGTTTCGTTTCTTTTTATGGCTGAGTATCCATTGTATATATGTGCAACATCTTATTTATCCATTCATCCAATGATGGACACTTAGGTTGTTTCCATCTCCGGGCTATTGTAAATAGAGCTGCGATGAGCATTTTGGTACATGACTCTTTTAGAATTATGGTTTTCTCAGGGTATATGCCCAGTAGTGGGATTGCTGGGTCATATGGTAGTTCTATTTGTAGTTTTTTAAAGAACCTCCATACTGTTCTCCACAGTGGCTGTATCAATTTACATTCCCACCAACAGTGCAAGAGGGTTCCCTTTTCTCCACACCCTCTCCAGCATTTATTGTTTCTAGTTTTTTGATGATGACCATTCTGACTGGTGTGAGATGATATCTCACTGTAGTTTTGATTTGCATTTCTCTAATGATTAGTGATGTTGAGCATTCTTTCATGTGTTTGTTGGCAGTCTGTATATCTTCTTTGGAGAAATATCTATTTAGGTCTTCTGCCCATTTTTGGATTGGCTTGTTTGTTTTTTTGTTATTGAGCTGCATGAGCTACTTATAAATTTTGGAGATTAATCCTTTGTCAGTTGCTTCATTTGCAAATATTTCCTCCCACTCTGAGGGTTGTCTCTTGGTCTTTATGGTTTCCTTTGCTGCACAAAAGCTTTGAAGTTTCATTAGGTCCCATTTGTTTCTTTTTGTTTTTATTTCCATTTCTCTAGGAGGTGGGTCAAAAAGGATCTTGCTGTGATTTATGTCATAGAGTGTTCTGCCTATGTTTTCCTCTAAGAGTTTGATAGTTTCTGGCCTTACATTTAGGTCTTTAATCCATTTTGAGCTTATTTGTGTGTATGGTGTTAGGGAGTGATCTAATCTCATACTTTTACATGTAGCTGTCCAGTTTTCCCAGCACCACTTATTGAAGAGGCTGTCCTTTCTCCACAGTACATTCCTGCTGCCTTTATCAAAGATAAGGTGACCATATGTGCGTGGGTTTATCTCTGGGATTTGTATCCTGTTCCATTGATCTATCTTTCTGTTTTTGTGCCAGTACCATACTGTCTTGATTACTGTAGCTTTATAGTGTAGTCTGAAGTCAGGGAGCCTGATTCCTCCAGCTCCGTATTTCGTTCTCAAGATTGCTTTGGCTATTCGGGGTCTTTTGTGTTTCCTTACAAATTGTGAAATTTTTTGTTCTGGTTCTGTGAAAAATGCTAGTGGTAGTTTGATAGGGATTGCATTGAATCTGTAGATTGCTTTGGGTAGTAGAGTCATTTTCACAATGTTGATTCTTCCAATCCAAGAACATGGTATATCTCTCCATCTATTTGTATCATCTTTAATTTCTTTCATCAGTGTCTTATAATTTTCTGCATACAGGTCTTTTGTCTCCTTAGGTAGGTTTATTCCTAGATATTTTATTCTTTTTGTTTCAGTGGTAAATGGGAGTGTTTTCTTGATTTCACTTTCAGATTTTTCATCATTAGTGTATAGGAATGCCAGAGATTTCTGTGCATTAATTTTGTATCCTGCTACTTTACCAAATTCATTGATTAGCTCTAGTAGTTTTCTGGTAGCATCTTTAGGATTCTCTATGTATAGTATCATGTCATCTGCAAACACTTACAGCTTTACTTCTTCTTTTCCGATTTGGATTCCTTTTATTTCCTTTTCTTCTCTGATTGCTGTGGCTAAAACTTCCAAAACTATGTTGAATAAGAGTGGTGAGAGTGGGCAAACTTGTCTTGCTCCTGATCTTAGTGGAAATGCTTTCAGTTTTTCACCATTGAGGACGATGTTGGCTGTGGGTTTGTCCTATATGGCCTTTATTATGTTGAGGAAATTGCCCTCTGTGCCTACTTTCTGCAGGGTTTTTATCATAAATGAGTGTTGAATTTTGTCGAAAGCTTTCTCTGCATCTATTGAGATGATCATATGGTTTTTCTCCTTCAATTTGTTAATATGCTGTATCACATTGATTGATTTGCGTATACTGAAGAATCCTCGCATTCCTGGGATAAACCCCACTTGATCATGGTGTATGATCCGTTTAATGTGCTGTTGGATTCTGTTTGCTAGTATTTTGTTGCAGATTTTTGCATCTGTGTTCATCAGTGATATTGGCCTGTAGTTTTCTTTCTTTGTGACATCCTTGTCTGGCTTTGGTATCAGGGTGATTGTGGCCTAGTAGAATGAGTTTTGGAGTGTTCCTCCCTCTGCTATATTTTGGAAGAGTTTGAGAAGGATAGGTGTTAGCTCTTCTCTAAATGTTTGATAGAATTTGCCTGTGAAGCCCTCTGGTCCTGGGCTTTTGTTTGTTGTAAGATTTTTAATCACAGTTTCAATTTCAGTGCTTGTGACTGGTCTGTTCATATTTTCTATTTCTTCCTGAGTCAGTCTTGGCAGGTTGTGCATGTATAAGAATTTGTCCATTTCTTCCAGGTTGTCCATTTTATTGGCATAGAGTTGCTTGTAGTAATCTCTCATGATCTTTTGTATTTCTGCAGTGTCAGTTGTTCTCCTTTTTCATTTCTAATTCTATTGATTTGAATCTTCTCCCTTTTTTTCTTGATGAGTCTGGCTAATGGTTTATCAAATTTGTTTATCTTCTCAAAGAACCAGCTTTTAGTTTTATTGATCTTTGCTATCGTTTCCTTCATTTCTTTTTCATTTGTTTCTGATCTGATTTTTATGATTTCTTTCCTTCTGCTAACTTTAGGATTTTTTTGTTCTTTCTCTAATTGCTTTAGGTGCAAGGTTAGGTTGTTTATTCAAGATGTTTCCTGTTTCTTAAGGTTGGATTGTATTGCTCTAAACTTCCCTCTTAGAACTGCTTTTGCTGCATCCCATAGGTTTTGGGTCGTTGTGTCTCCATTGTCATCTGTTTCTAGGTATTTTTTGATTTCCTCTTTGATTTCTTCAGTGATCACTTCGTTATTAAGTAGTGTATTGTTTACCTCCATGTGTTTGTATTTTTTACAGATCTTTTCCTGTAATTGATATCTAGTCTCATGGCGTTGTGGTCGGGAAAGGTACTTGATACAATTTCAGTTTTCTTAAATTTACCAAGGCTTGATTTGTGACCCAAGATATGATCTATCCTGGAGAATGTTCCATGAGCACTTGAGAAAAATGTGTATTCTGTTGTTTTTGGATGGAATGTCCTATAAATATCAATTAAGTCCATCTTGTTTAATGTATCATTTAAAGCTTGTGTTTCCTTATTTATTTTCATTTTGGATGATCTGTCCATTGGTGAAAGTGGGGTGTTAAAGTCCCCTACTATGAATGTGTTACTGTCGATTTCCCCTTTTATGGCTGTTAGTATTTGCCTTATGTATTGAGGTGCTCCTATGTTGGGTGCATAAATATTTACAATTGTTATATCTTCTTCTTGGATCGATCCCTTGATCATTATGTAGTGTCCTTCTTTGTCTCTTCTAATATTCTTTATTTTAAAGTCTATTTTGTCTGATATGAGAATTGCTACTCCAGCTTTCTTTTGGTTTGCATTTGCATGAAATATCTTTTTCCATCCCCTTACTTTCAGTCTGTATGTGTCTCTAGGTCTGAAGTGGGTCTCTTGTAGACAGCAAATACATGGGTCTTGTTTTTGTATCCATTCAGCCAGTCTCTGTGTCTTTTGGTGGGAGCATTTAGTCCATTTACATTTAAGGTAATTATCGATATGTATGTTCCTATTCCCATTTTCTTAATTGTTTTGGGTTCGTTATTGTAGGTCTTTTCCTTCTCTTGTGTTTCTTTCCTAGAGAAGTTCCTTTAGCAGTTGTTGTAGAGCTGGTTTGGTGGTGCTGAACTCTCTCAGCTTTTGCTTGTCTGAAAAGGTTTTAATTTTTCCATCAAATCTGAATGAGATCCTTGCTGGGTAGAGTAATCTTGGTTGCAGATTTCTCTCCTTCATCACTTTAAGTATGTCCTGCCTCTCCCTTCTGGCTTGCAGAGTTTCTGCTGAAAGATCAGCTGTTAACCTTATGGGGATTCCCTTGTGTGTTATTTGTTGTTTTTCCCTTGCTGCTTTTAATATGTTTTCTTTGTATTTAATTTTTGATAGTTTGATTAATATGTGTCTTGGCGTATTTCTCCTTGGATTTATCCTGTATGGGACTCTCTGTGCTTCCTGGACTTGATTAACTATTTCCTTTCCCATATTAGGGAAGTTTTCAACTATAATCTCTTCAAATATTTTCTCAGTCCCTTTCTTTTTCTCTTCTTCTTCTGGAACCCCTATAATTCGAATGTTGGTGCATTTAATGTTGTCCCAGAGGTCTCTGAGACTGTCCTCAGTTCTAGTCTTTCTTTTTTCTTTATTCTGCTCTGCAGTAGTTATTTCCACTATTTTATCTTCCAGGTCACTTATCCGTTCTTCTGCCTCAGTTATTCTGCTACTGATCCCATCTAGAGTGTTCTTTATTTCATTTATTGTGTTGTTCATCATTGTTTGTTTCATCTTTATTTCTTCTAGGTCCTTGTTAAATGTTTCTTGCATTTTGTCCATTCTATTTCCAAGATTTTGGATCATCTTTACTATCATTCTGAATTCTTTTTCAGGTAGACTGCCTATTTCCTCTTCATTTGTTAGGTCTGGTGGGTTTTTATGTTGCTCCTTCATCTGCTGTGTGTTTTTTTGTCTTCTCATTTTGCTTATCTTACTGTGTTTGGGGTCTCCTTTTTGCAGGCTGCAGGCTCGTAGTCCCCGTTGTTTTTGGTGTCTGTCACCAGTGGCTAAGGTTGGTTCAGTGGGTTGTGTAGGCTTCCTGGTGGAGGGGACTAGTGCCTGTGTTCTGGTGGATGAGGGTGGATCTTGGCTTTCTGGTGAGCAGGTCCACGTCTGGTGGTGTGTTTTGGGGCATCTGTGGGCTTATTATTATTTTAGGCAGCCTCTCTGCTAATGGGTGGGGTTGTGTTCCTGTCTTGCTAGTTGTTGGGCATAGGATGCCCTGTACTGTAGCTTGCTGGTCGTTGAGTGAAGCTGGGTGCTGGTGTTGAGATGGAGATCTATGCGAGATTTTCGCTGTTTGATATTATGTGGAGCTGGGAGGTTTCTTGTGGACCAGTGTCCTGAAGTTGGCTCTCCCACCTCAGTGGCACAGCACTGACTCCTGGGTGCAGCACCAAGAGCCTTTCATCCACTAGGTTGAAAATAAAAGGGAGAAAAAGTAGAAAGAAAGAATTAGTAGAAGGAAGGAAGGAAGGAAGGATGAAAGGAAGAAAGGAAGAAAGAAAGAAAGAAAGAAAGAAAGGAGGAAGGGAGGGAGGGAGGGAGAGAGGGAGGGAAGGAGGAAAGAAGGAAGGAAGGGGGAAGGAAGGAAAAAAAGAAAGAAAGAAGATAAAGCAAAATAAAATAAGATAAAATATAATAAAGTTATTAAAATGAAAAAATAATTATTAAGAGAGGAAAAAAAACAGATGGATAGAACCCTAGGACAAATGGTGGAAGCAAAGCTATACAGACAAAACTCACACAGAAGCATACACATACACACTCACAAAAAGAGGAAAAGGGGAAAAAATCATAAATCTTGCTCTCAAAGTCCAGCTCCTCAATTTGGGATGATTTGTTGTCTAAAGGAGGGAAGGAAGGAAAGAAAGAATGAAGATAAAGTAAAATAAAATAAAGTTATTAAAATAAAAAGTAATTAAGAAAAAAACGAAAAATAAAAAACGGATGGATAGAACCCTCAGACAAATGGTGGAAGCAAAGCTATACAGACAAAATCTCACACAGAAGCATGCACATACACATTCACAAAAAGAGGAAAAGGGGAAAGAATAATAAATCTTGCTCTCAAAGTCCACCTCCTCAATTTGGGATGATTCGTTGTCTATTCATGTATTCCACAGGCGCAGGGTACATCAAGTTGATTGTGAAGCTTTAATCCGCTGCTCCTGAGGCTGCTGGGAGAGATTTCCCTTTCTCTTCTTTGTTCTTACAGCTCCCAGGGGCTCAGCTTTGGATTTGGGCCCGCCTCTGCGTGTAGGTCGCCAGAGGGCGTCTGTTCTTTTTTCAGACAGAACGGGGTTAAAGGAGCCGCTGATTCGGGGCCTCTGGCTCACGCAGGCTGGGGGGAGGGTGGGGCACGGAGTGCGGGGCGAGCCTGCGGCGGCAGAGGCTGGCATGACGTTGCACCAGCCTGAGGCGCGCTGTGCGTTCTTCCGGGGGAGTTGTCCCTGGATCCCGGGACCCTGGCAGTGGCAGGCTGCACAGGCTCTCCGGAAGTGGGGTGTGGATAGTGACCTGTGCTCGGACACAGGCTTCTTGGTGGTGGCAGCAACAGCCTTAGCGTCTCATGCCTGTCTCTGGGGTCCACGCTTTTAGCTACGCCTCGCGCCCGTCTCTGGAGCTCCTTTAAGCAGCGTTCTTAATCCCCTCTCCTCGCGCACCAGGAAACAAAGAGGGAAGAAAAAGTCTCTTGCCTCTTCGGCAGGTCCAGACTTTTCCCCGGACTCCCTCCTGGCCAGCCGTGGCGCACTAGCCCCCTGAAGGCTGTGTTCACGCCGCCAACCCCAGTCCTCTCCCTGCGCTCTGACCGAAGCCCGAGCCTCAGCTCCCAGCCCCGCCCGCCCCGGCGGGTGAGCAGACAAGCCTCTCGGGCTGGTGAGTGCCGGTCAGCACCGATCCTCTATGCGAGAATCTCTCCGCTTTGCCCCCCGTACCCCTGTTGCTGTGCTCTCCTCCACGGTTCCGAAGATTTCCCCCTCCGCCACCCGCAGTCTCCACCCGCGAAGGGGCTTCCTAGTGTGTGGAAACCTTTCCTCCTTCACAGCTCCCTCCCACTGTTGCAGGTCCCTTCCCTATCCTTTTGTCTCTGTGCATTCTTTTTTCTTTTGCCCTACCCAGGTTCGTGGGGGGTTTCTTGCCTTTTGGGAGGTCTGAGGTCTTCTGCCAGCATTCAGTAGGTGTTCTGTAGGAGTTGTTCCACGTGTAGATGTATTTCTGGTGTATCTGTGGGGATGAAGGTGATCTCCGCGTCTTACTCTTTCGCCATCTTCCCGGAAGCCCCTTCGAGAATCAATTTTTATAACATTTTGAAGTGAGTAAATTATTTGTCACTCTATTAAATGACCTTCAACCATTGTGTTATTTATTCCTCATGCCTGTATTTTGCTCTGCATCTCTCTTTTCCGTTATTGTCAAGGTTTAACATAATTTCTCACTGCTCGTTATAAGCCTTCTTATAGATTTAATGCCTTTCATACTTTCTAATCTTAGTGAATCAGGAATGCTACAATCAAGGTCACTTGACTAGACTCTCGACTGACAATGTGTAGATTCTAAGAGGCTGAGATTTAATGCCTGCTCTTTGTCATGTGGAATGTAGATGCTTACAAGCCTCTTTTCCTCCAGGAGGTTCTTGGCTACATTCTAGAGATCTGAGATTATTAGATAGATGCCATTAAATACGCTAAAATATAGGGGAAGATGTAACTTTTTCTGTACTCTTAGCTATGTTTTTTAAATCTCTAAAAGATGTATAAACGCACTATAAAATTCATTTTAAAAACATTATGTTTGCAGATATCTCTTGTACAAGTACATTTTGGGATGGCCTTCCAAATCAGTAAGCAAAGGATTGCTTAATGAATGTGGGTAAATGGCTAGGAATTTCAACAAAATAAAGTTGGTTCTCTCCTTCTCAACTATCATAATAAAGTTAAAAATAAAACTCACAATATCATAAACGGGAGAAATAATTTTCAAATTATATGTTAGGGAAAGATTCAATTCTTAATATATGAAATCTCTCACACATTAAAGAAAATGAGTATTTTAGTGGTAGAGTAAATGTATTACTGTGTTTAAGCCCCAGGAGCAGTGTCTGGCACATACTAGGTGCTACATTTTATTTTTTAAATGAATAAATAGTGCAGAGAAGTGTTGAGTATGAAAGTTAAGAAATTCAGATAGAAAATTACTATATGAAAATATGTTCAGTCATCTAATTAAGAAAAACATAAATTAGGGTGAACTTTGGTTTTTGTCTCTCAGAGTTCCAGTGATTAAAAGAATTAATAACAGTCAATAGAGCAACTGTACCACTGTTGTCAGGATTCTGAATTCATACAGTCTTTTAGAGGGAACTTTGTTAATATTTATGAAATCATGTCTGGGTAATTGAACAAAGATGTTCACGATAGCATTGTGTATAAAGTACAAAATTGGAAATAAAAAAAAACTAAATATCTAAAAGTTTCACAATTAAAAGCAAAAGCATTAAGATGGCTAAAAGGCAAAAGTTTTCATCCAAAGACTGAAGATGCAATTTACAGATATTAGCATTCAACACAAAGAAATTTTAAAAACTCTAGCAGTAATAACAGATAAATAGATAGATAACATAGAAAGACTCTTGAATTGAACACAATTGACGTTTGCAGAAAAAATATCCATTGAATACAAAGGTTGAAAATAAACTCTTATCTTCTTAAAACAAAGAACACCTTGAGTACAAGTTGAAAATACTAATGCCCATGCCCACTCCTGAAGAGTATGAGTCAGTAGGTTTGGATGGAACCAAACAATCTGGGTTAGCAGCCAAAGTCTGATGTGATTTCTATCATCAGGTAAATTTGGAAAACACTAATCTGGTGACAAAGAGAAATCCAAGCAAACAGTAGGTCTAAAATCCAAGAAAATAGCACCAAAAGCGTAGAAAATAGAAAATAATTTATTCCCCCTTTACATGAAAGACAGTTAATGTTTTCCCATTGCTGACTCTAATTATTACAGAAATAAATTTCTAGGATAGTTTTAAAAGTTTGAGTTAACGAGACATAAAATGCAAAAATAGGTATGTTTCCCAAATTATTGGAGAAAGCCAAACCAAATAAGAAAGCTTAGCTAAAGGAATAGAAAATATGAACAGACCAATCACAAGCACTGAAATTGAAACTGTGATTAAAAATCTTCCAACAAACAAAAGCCCAGGACAAGATGGCTTCACAGGCGAATTCTGTCAAACATTTAGAGAAGAGATAACACCTGTCCTTCTCAAACTCTTCCAAAATACAGTAGAGGGAAGAACACTCCCAAACTCATTCTATGAGTCACCCTGATACCAAAACCAGACAGAGATGTCACAAAGAAAGAAAACTACAGGCCAATATCACTGATGAACATAGATGCAAAAGTCCTCAACAAAATACTAGCAAACAGAATCCAACAGCACATTAAACGGATCATACACCATGATCAAGTGGGGTTTATCCCAGGAATGCAAGGATTCTTCAGTATACGCAAATCAATCAATGTGATACAGCATATTAACAAATTGAAGGAGAAAAACCATATGATCATCTCAATAGATGCAGAGAAAGCTTTTGACAAAATTCAACACCATTTATGATAAGAACCCTCCAGAAAGTAGGCATAGAGGGAACTTTCCACACCATAATAAAGGCCAAATATGACAAACCCACAGCCAACATTGCCCTCAATGGTGAAAAACTGAAAGCATTTCCACTAAGATCAGGAACAAGACAAGGTTGCCCACTCTCCCCACTATTATTCAGCACAGTTTTGGAAGTCATAGCCACAGCAATCAGAGAAGAAAAATAAACAAAAAGAATCCAAACTGGAAAGGAAGAAGTAAAGCTGTCAGTGTTTGCAGATGACATGATACTATACATAGAGAATCCTAAAGATGCTACCAGAAAACTACTAGAGCTAATTAATGAATTTGGTAAAGTAGCAGGATACAAAATTAATGCACAGAAATCTCTGGCATTCCTATACACTAATGATGAAAAATCTGAAAGTGAAGTTAAGAAAACACTTCCATTTACCATTGCAACAACAACAAAAATATATCTAGGAATAAACCTACCTAAGGAGACAAAAGACCCGTATGCAGAAAATTATAACACTGATGAAAGAAGTTAAAGATGATACAAATAGATGGAGAGATATACCATGTTCTTAGATTGGAAGAATCAACATTGTGAAAATGACTCTACTACCCAAAGCAATCTACAGATTCAATGCAATCCCTATCAAACTACCACTAGCATTTTTCACAGAACCAGAACAAAAACTTTCACAATTTGTATGGAAACATAAAAGACCCCGAATAGCCAAAGCAATCTTGAGAAAGAAAACTGGAGCTGGAGGAATCAGGCTCCCTGACTTCAGACTACACTATAAAGCTACAGTAATCAAGACAGTTTGGTACTGGCACAAAAACAGAAATATAGATCAATGGAACAGGATAGAAAGCCCAGAGATAAACCCACGCACATATGGTCACCTTATCTTTGATAAAGGAGGCAAGAATATACAGTGGAGAAAAGACAGCCTCTGCAATAAGTGGTGCTGGGAAAACTGGACTGCTACATGTAAAAGAATGAAATTAGAACACTCCCTAACACCATACACAAAAATAATCTCAAAATGGATTAAACACCTGAATGTAAGGCCAGACACTATTGAACTCTTAGAGGAAAACATAGGCAGAACATCTATGACATAAATCACAGCAAGATCCTTTTTGACCCACCTCCTGGAGAAATGGAAATAAAAACAAAAATAAACAGATGGGACCTAATGAAACTTCAAAGCTTTTGCACAGCAAAGGAAACCATAAACAAGACAAAAAGACAACCCTCAGAATGGGAGAAAATGTTTGCAAATGAAGCAACTGACAAAGGATTAATCTCCAAAATTTATAAGCAGCTCATGCAGCTCAATATCAAAAAAGCAAGCAACCCAATCCAAAAATGGGCAGAAGACCTAAATAGACATTTCTCCAAAGAAGATATACAGATTGCCAACAAACACATGAAAGAATGCTCAACATCACTAATCATTAGAGAAATGCAAATCAAAACTACAATGAGATATCATCTCACACCGGTCAGAATGGCCATAATCCCAAAATCTACAAACGATAAATGCTGGAGAGGGTGTGGAGAAAAGGGGACACTATTGCACTGTTGGTGGGAATGTAAATGGATAAAGCCACTATGGAGAACAGTATGGAGGTTCCTTAAAAAACTAAAAGTAGAACTACCATACGACCCAGCTATCCCACTACTGGGCATATACCCTGAGAAAACCATAATTCAAAAAGAGTCATGTACCAAAATGTTCATTGCAGCTCTATTTACAATAGTCAGGACATGGAAGCAACCTACGTGTGCATCGACAGATGAGTGGATAAAGAAGATGTGGCACATATATACAATGGAATATTACTCAGCCATAAGAAGAAACGAAATTGAGTTATTTGTAGTGAGGTGGTTGGACCTAGGGTCTGTCATACAGCATGAAGTAAGTCAGAAAGAGAAAAACAAATACCGTATGCTAACACACATATATGGAATAAAAAAAAAAAATGGTCATGAAGAACCTAGGGGCAAGACGGGAATAAAGACACAGACCTACGTAGAGAATGGACTTGAGGATTCGGGGAGGGGTAGGGGCAGGCTGGGACAAGGTGAGGGAGTGGCATGGACATATATACACTACCAAACATGGAATGGATAGCTGGTGGGAGGCAGCCGCATAGCACAGGGAGATCGGCTCGGTGCTTTGTGACCGCCTGGAGGGGTGGGATGGGGAGGGTGCGAGGGAGGGAGATGCAAGATGGAAGAGATATGGGGATATATGTATATGTATAGCCGATTCACTTTGTTATAAAGCAGAAACTAACACACCACTGTAAAGCAATTATACTCCAATAAAGATGTTAAAAAAATAAAAAAGCTTAGCTGAAAGAGCAAAAGAGACAAAAGACAAAATGGAAAAAAAAAAGACCAAACATGAGTTATGGTAAAATATTCAATCAAGATACTCTGATTATCCCTATAGAGTGGATAACGAAAGCAAAGAACAGCCCTGTTATCCAGTACATACTCTTCTGAAATAAGGTTAGATGGAATTATCATCAGTAAAATGAAGAGAATATTTTAGACCAAGAATAATTTATAAAATGCTAAAGCAAAGTACACGCAGCATCAATTAACAGGTAAATAATTCCACAACAAAAGCCTTAAGTGGGAAAAAGAAGACCATTTATAGATTAAAGAAATGATGCCACCCCAAGAAATGAAGTACTGGTCTTTACTAATTAACTGGAGTATAAAAATTTTTGTAATCCATTTTAAAAAGAGGTATAGAAAAAACTTCACAAAGTTAAGAGTATATAACTAATGAAACAAAAGGAGTTTTTAATAAATAATCAAATATATAAAACTCTCTGACACATTTGTCTTGAAAGAGAAATGTACACTTGTCTCAAAATTTTATGTCTTCAATGGGCTTAAAAATTAGAAGAAATGAGTTGACCATGGATATAGCAAAAGGGGATTTTGGTTTTTTTTTGGTTAGAAAAATTACATCTGAAAAATACTATAGTCCCAACAGATAATTCCAGGTCCACTTTTACTTTGAACTTCCAAGAAGATTTAATGTTCATGACAAATAAATTATGTGAGTGTGGAAGAAAAAAAATGAAAAATTTTTCTAATTCATTTAACAAAAAAATACATATTCCTAAAAACTATACCTGATAATGATAGAAAGAGAGAGAGAGGATATAATATGACCATTACCAAAATATAGAGAAAGAAATAGAAGGAAAGAAGAGAGGAGGAAAAGGAGGAGGAAGGAAAGAGGGAGGGAGAGAGGAAATAATCATAAAGGATGTTTGGCTTCCCTAGCAATCAAAGAATGTAGATTAAAGTTTCTTGCTATCACAACCATGACCATAATCATCATTATTATTATTATTTTTTAAATGTTGAGCCTTCTTTTAATTAATTAATTTATTTTTTTGGCTGTGTTGGGTCTTCGTTTCTGTCCGAGGGCTTTCTCTAGTTGTGGCAAGCGGGGGCCACTCTTCATTGCGGTGCGTGGGCCTCTCACTATCGTGGCCTCTCTTGTTGCAGAGCACAGGCTCCGGACGCGCAGGCTCAGCGGCCATGGCTCACGGGCCCAGCCGCTCCGTGGCATGTGGGATCTTCCCAGACCAGGGCTCGAACCCGCGTCCCCTGCATTAGCAGGCAGATTCTCAAGCACTGTGCCACCAGGGAAGCCCCATCATTATTATTAATGGTTGTGAATATGTGGGGAAAGAAGAAATGTTCATTTATGAGTAAAAATTCTGATAACTTTTCCAAAATTTTGGGAAGTTTCTCCTGGATAATTCTAATCAAGAACTTTATTCATAGGAAATTATCAAAGAGGTCCACAAAGACTTACATACAAGAATATTTATTATATTCTTATTTATGATAGCAAAAAATGGAAAGTACTTAATATCTAACAATTAAAGGTTGTTTAAATATATGGTAGTATATCCATAATGTGGAATTTTGAGATCATTGCTAAAGATTTGGGAGAATGACCTTCATATAACGTGAAAAGAGATATCAACAGTATATAGTAAGATACTAATATATTTAGATACATAAAATATACATTTAAGTATATTGTGCCAGAATAGCCAACACAATATTTAAAGAGAACAAAGTTGGAGGACTGACACTGACACTGCCCGACTTCAAGACTTACTGTAAACCTACAGTAGTCAAGAGAGTGTGGTATTCGCAAAAGAATAGACAAATAGATCAATGAAAGAGAATAGAAAGCCCAGAAATAGACCCACGTGAATATAGTCAACTGATACTTGACAAAGGAGCAAAGGCAATATGACAGAACAAAGATAATCCGTTCAACAAATGGTACTGAAAAAACTGGACATCCACCTGCAAAAGAATGAAATCTAGATATAGAACTTATACTCTTCATAAAAATTAACTCAGAATAATGGTATTTCGGGGAATAGATGTGATAGTCATTCTGTAATGCATTTAGAGTACTTGAAAGAAGCACATGTAATAAAGAAGGTTATGAGTGCAAAAAAATTAATTTAAAATGGATAACAAATCTAACTGTAAAATGTAAAACTACAAAACTTCTAGAAGATAACATAGGACAAAATATAGATGACCTTGAGTATGATGATGACTTTTAGATATAACAACAAAGGCACAACCCATTAAAGAACTAATTGATAAGGTGAACTTGATTAAAATAAAAACTTCTGCTATGGGAAAGACAAAGTCAGAGAATAATAAGACAAGACACAGACTAGGAGAAAATATTGATATTTGCAAAAGACGTATCTGATAAAAGACTGTTATCCAAAATATACAAAAAACTCGTAAAACTCAACAAAAAAGAAAACAAACAACCCAATTAAAACTGGGCCTAAGATCTAAACAGACACTTCACAAAAGAAGAGGTACAGATGGAAAATAAGCATATGAAAAGATACTCCACATCATATCTCATGAGAGAAATGCAAATTAAAAAAAATACCATTACCCATCTATCAGGATGGCCAAACTGTGGAACACTGACCATCCCTAATGCTGGTGAGGAATGTGAAGTGGTGGGAACTCTCATTCATTGCTAGTGGGAATGTAAAATGTCACAGCCACTTTGGAAAACAGTTTGGTGGGTTTTTTGTTTGTTTGTTTACAAAACTAAATATCCTCTTAGCGTAGGATTCAGCAACTGCACTCCTTGGTATCTGCCCAAAGTTGAAACTTACGTTTTTGCAAGAACCTGAACACAGACAGATGTTTATAGCAGCTTTATTCATCATTGCTAAAATTTGGAAGCACCCAAGGTGTTCTTCAGTAGATAAATAGATAAAATGTATAGGGGTACATCCAGACAATGGAATATTACTCAGTACTAAAAGGTAATGAGTTATCAAGCATGAAGTGACATGGAAGAAACTTAAACGCATATTAGTGAAAGAAGCCAATCTGAAAAGGCTTCATACTGTATGATTCCAACTACATGACATTCTGGACAAGGCAAAACTATGTGGATGGTAAAAGGATCAGTGGTTGCCAGGGGTTGTGAGTGTGGAGAGATGAATAGGTGAAGCACAGAGGATTCTTAGGCCAGTGAAACTATTCTCTATGATACTGTAATGAAGGATACATGCTATTATGCAGTTGACCAAACCCATAAAATGTACAACACCAAAGAGTGAACTCCAATGTAAGCTATGGACTTTGGATGATTATCATATGTCATCATAGGTTCATCAGTTTAAACAAATGTACCACTCTGGTGGGGATGTTGATAATGCGGGAGACTATGCATGTGTGGAAGCAGGGTGTATGTGGGAACTCTCTGTACCTTCCCCTCAATTTTGCTGTGAACCTAACACTGCTCTTCAAAAAGTCTTAAAAAATAGTGTGTATATGTGTATACAGGTAGATTAGATAGATAAGTAGACAGGTTAAAAATTTGCATAAAGGAATTTATATATGATAAATAATAGTCTATTGTGTTAACGGTGTTCATAATTTTAATTTTGTGTAGGGGATTTAAAGCATTTGGGCTTTCTTTGTACGGCTTTGTATCTTTCCCAAGTTGTACAAAGATCAGCTCATAATTAGGGGAAAAATGATACCTTTAGGTGCACAATTCTGCCAAAATAAATAAGTTTGAGGCTATCTGAATTTTGGAACCCTTCCTGGGGATCCAGAAATATCCAATTATAGACACCATCTTAAGAAAGAATGGGATTCTGTTGCTTTGTAGCTGTCTGAATTGTGCTGCTTGTTTCTTACCAATTCATTTCAAGTCACATGCCCCCCCTAACTCAGGGGAGGCTGATTCAGAGGAGATTTGCTTTTTGGAGTGGGGTGCTGTATACTTTCATTTCCCAAGAACTCAGCATCCTTCCTTAACTAACTGTATCTGGTTAGCTGTAGAAAATTTACTGTTTCTATTTTCACTGTTCCCAGAAAACCATCAGAGGGTTTTAGCTAGAGTGTGTCTATGAATATTCATAGACAGTCAGCTTCTGTATTAGAAACCACACCCACATCTCTGCAGTATCTGCAGCATGAATAAGGGCGTCCTCTGGGACTCATAGGGCAGCATGAAAACTTGACAGGAGTCTGCCTGCAGAATGCATTTAAGGTTTGCTTTGCTGTGTTGACCTGTATAGAAAAGCCTTTCTGATTTAACTTTTTGGTATCCTGGAAATATTTTTAAGCTTCTTTTTTCTGTTTTGCATGATTTGCCTAATCACAAAACTCTCATAAAATTAAAATTGTCATTTTCTAAAATCAGAGATTGATATGTAGCTTTAAGAAGAGTGTATATATATATATTTTTTCCTTCTGTATTATTTTGGGATATACAATGAGGCAACATTTTGCATGTATACATAGTAATGAATGTAGAAAGGTGGTGAAATATATAGACAAATATGATGGTTCATGCTAAGCATCTCAATGAGAGTATCATTTTGAATTTGAATTTGGTATATGAGTATGGGAACATGTATAAGAGAGTTGATATATGGGTAAATACTGGCAACTTGGCAAAGATCACAGAGCTAGCCAGCTGAATCTAGTGTATATTTTATTCATATGTATCATTTATATACGTCTATACCATGTAACACAAAGGTCAACTGGAACATTCCTGTCCCTGTGAGAAACGGGGAACCCTCCACACAATATTTTTTGGTCATTTCTCAAGGCCTAGTCTCTCATGGCCTCCTCTGTTTTATGTATCATCTTTTAATTGTACTAAGTACGCAAAAGTGGAAATCAATAGATCTTTGAGAACTGACTACCACCCCCCATATCCCCTGCCAGTGAATCCACAGGCATAAAGACATCAGTGGACTGCGGACTTACTGAAGTTTTCATTTGGGGACGAGAACTTAAAGCTGAACATAGAACTTCAATCTCTTTACAGCATATTTTTTTCCTAAAGTTCCTGCCAAGGTGTATCCCTCTGATCTCGCTAAGCATCCTGCCTTTCTTTTTTTGTTCTCTTTTCCCCTATTTTTCTCTAAAGAATTTCAGTTCTTTTTAACGTGCAGAGTAATTCAGCAAACTTGCATAGCCCAAATTTGCTTACCCAAACCTATCAATGTGCTCTCAAAACAAGGCTTTTCGCATTAATATAATATGCCTTCTTTAAGAACAGTTGAGATTATATAACATAAACCATGCTTTTTTTTATTGGACACACCAGGCTTTCTCTTAAGCATTAGCGCATCATGGTTCCATATTCCATTTGCCTCCTTACCTGGTGTTCTTCCTGTATCCCCTTTCCTTCTCCAGTGTTTCAAACTTCCATTTCTATTACAGTGATTTGCAAATTCCTCTCTCAACTTCCACCTCCTCCTGTGCTGCAAACCCACACACAGATCTGCGTACTGGACATCTAGATTTGGACTCTCAAGCACCTTAAATTGAACGTTTTCAAAGCAAATCTCTCTATATCCCACAGACAACTTGCTATTGCTTTTTGTACTCCTTACATTTGTTAATACCACCACTATCTTCACAAACACCCAACCCAGAAACCTGGGAGCCATTATTAAGTTCTAACTTTTCCTTATACTTTATATTGGATTACTAATAGAAATCTGTCTCCTCTAAAGTCGTTAGTTTCCTTTCCAGACCCATTATCTCTCCTTGAGATCTTCAGTATTTTCTCTCCTAGGATCTGAACTACTAAGTTAGTTGACTTCCATTTGGCCTGTTGCTATTGCAATCTATCCTCTTCCACTCGTGCCAGAGAAATCTTTCTAAACTACAAATTTGACTTTCTCTCCCCTCCCACCATCAAAGGTCAAGCCCAAGTCCATGAAGTATTCAAGGACAATGTCTTTCACAGTCAGGCTCCAGGTGACTACCAGCCTTATCTATTTCTGTTTCTCTCCAGACTCCCAATGCTGCTTCTAGCCTCCTCCTCCATTTCTCAGTGAGCTGTCACTTTTGATGTCCTATGTTTCTGTATGTACCTGTGTAAGTGCTGTTGCTTTTGCCTTGAAAAGCCAATCTTTTTTTTCTAACTGGTCAGTGCCTCCACTTCCTTCTGGATCTAATCCAAAAGAATCTTCTTCTGAGAAGACTTTCTTGATCCATGTTCTTTTCTCTGTTACTTAGCATTAATTCCCTTCCCACCCCTGTGTTTCCATAGCAGGAATGTTTTACCCCTTTAATAAAGCATGTGTTCTATTACATTGTAATTATTAACTTAACACCTTGATTTCCCCACTAGAGTGGCAGCTCCCAGGTCAGGATTGCATCATATTCAAATTTATTCCCTCCTTATTTAGCACAGTGCCTATAGCAAGCTCAGTGGATGAATATTGTTGAATTAAACAATGGATGAGTCTTATTTAATTATTGATATTTGGAGGCAAAGGGACTTCAAATGGGCTCTTGAGAAGACCTTTTATGTGACAAAGACTCTTTCCCCAAACTTTAGTCAGGCTCCTCTGGGCTCTTTTTGTGACTAGGCATCGTCCTTGGGTCCTGACTTTGATCTGCCTAGTTCAGTTTTAGCAAGAATCCTGCGAAGTAAGTTTAGTAAAAATCTCCCTACCCTTTATGCCTTCTCTTAGCAATTTTCTACCCACTGACCCCTAGGTCTGCTCTTTAGCTATAAATCCCCAGCTGTCTTTTTGTATTCAGGATTGAGCCCTATCTATTTCCTCTATTGGGATAGTCTTGAAACCTACTGCAATAGTCCTGAATAAAATCTTCCTTAACATTTTAACTAGGGTCAGAATACATTTTTCTTTAACATACACCATGTTGTTCCCTATGAGATTGCTATGCTCTGCACATAAATGAGGATCTCTGAGAGGTATGCTGATTCTTCCAGACCCTTTTCTAAAGTCTACAGAACTGATTAAATATGTTCTTTCCAACCTACATGATGGTTAATTCTTGTCTAGAGAGTAACTTACTTCTATGTCAGAATTTGTCTCTCTATATTTTTAATATCTCAGCACATATGTTCACACTTAAACATATGAAAGACTGGTTTTATAAAGAATGCAAAAGAATATGTGCATCTAAATAATTATTGCCCACTGAGATTCTCTAAACGGGATAAAAATGCTAACAAAAGAAAATCACCCAGGGTCTGAGGAATTCTAAGCATTCATTGTATGCTACTTTTCCATATTTCCCAAATCAATACACTGTACACTATTGCAGTGGTATTGACACTGATTAAATGCTGAAAGTCTCTTCCAGGAACATATAAATTGCAATATTTTTAGGAAATATCTTAGTACTTCATAGTTGCACTTCAGTATTTCTTAAATATTAAAGTATTTCATGCCTACCTCAAATCACATATTAAACAGTACCTTTGCCGAGTACTTTGAACACCTACTGCTAGAGGCTGAATATGGGAGAATATGGGAGAAAAATCCACACCAAGCTCTTGTCCTCATGGAGTTTATTTTGTAGTGCAAAAGAATGGCAATAAACAAGAAAATATGAAGTCTACCAGATGGTGATAAGAAACATGGAGAAAAATATAGCAATGTAAAAAAGATAGGGTTTATGGAGAGGATGTTATTTTATATGGAGTGTTCTGAAAAAGGCCTCTGAAAAGGGATAGAGGAAAAATCTGGAGAGAGAGAGAGAGAGAGATCATCCCGTACAAACCCTGTGCAAACACCCTGTGCAAAGGTGAGGTGGAAGGGTTGAATTATTCAGGGAGCTGAAGGGGTCAGTGATAAGAGAGAGGAGGCAGACAGGAGGTGGTAGGGCCAGATCATTGTAAAGCCTCTGCCTTTTATTTTTGAGTAAGATGGGACCATTGGAGGGTTTGGAGGGGAGGAGTGACATAGCTGTCTTCTTTTTAAAAACAATCACTCAAATAGTTGTGTGAACAATAGACTTTATGAGGACAAAGCCATAAGCAAAGAAAATAGTTAGGAGGTGACTGCAATAATCCGGAGGAAAAATGACAGCAATTTTGATCAGCAGTGTAGTCAAACACTGGGCTGGATTGTGGATGTATTTTGAAGATAGGCCTGCAGGATTTGCTGATAGATTCACAGTTGGATGAAGGGGAAAAAAAAGGAAAGAAGAATGCTTCCATGGTGTTTTGTCTTAACAACATGAGGACTAAGATTACCACTTACTAAGATAGGAGGAGTGGTGATTTTGGAAGGTGGGAGTTGGGTAGTAAGGATATCAGGAGTTTGCTTTTGAATGTGTTAAAAATCTATAACCAGCACTGTCTCTTCGAAAAGGAATCTGTTGCATTTTTTCTTGCCAAGATAGCAAGAGACTTAAAGCTGTAGATGTACCTATGCAGTGGGTCGTGCACCTAGATGGTTAGACATTGTCACATGAAGGTGGGCTACTTGCCTCGAACCCTAGTGGGTTTGAAGATGCAAGTTAAGTGTTCCAGTGTCCCAGACAACTTTTCTGTATTTCACAAAGGTAAAAGTGGTTTCCGATTAGATAATTAAGACTCAAAGCAGCTTGGATAGAACTCTGTCCAAAGAAAGCCTGCATCTTTCTCTCTAGCATTAAAACGCAGAAAGCTTTCTCAGCTCCAGGGATTCTTCAGCATACTTCAAAATACCACTTCTAGCCAAGAGGCTTTCTGTGCTTGCTTATAAAGGGTGCTAATTTTGCCTCAAAAATGAGAAATCATCAATACTGTCTTCCTTAAAATGATAGGCAAGTCTGGAAGTTGAGGTAGACATTTATGTCTTTTAGAACTCTTGCACATACAGTATTTAATTAGATGTCCTTGCATGCAGAAACTATGAAGTAGGCTGGACTAGCACAGTTATTACCATTGTGAGCTAAGAAATCCAAAGTTCCCTTCCCCAAAAAAGAAAAGAATAGAAGAAACTACATTCTAGATGTAGTAAGTAGCAGCACAAAGTTGCAAAGGTGAGAGGAAGGTTGCAGTATTCTTTACACCATAGCACACAAATATAATCACTGAGCATTTAACTGCATTTCTTAATATCTTATGTAGGTTTTCTTTTGGACCCAGCAAAAATCCCTACAGTTGAGTTTATGTACAAGTGTTGTTGGGAAATAATTCAGAGTAAGCTATTGGCAAGTTGAGGAGGGACTTGCTTTTATTGAGTGATCATAAAATATCTTATATAAGCAATTGGAGAGTATCCAGTTCTTTCTGGTTGCAGAGGAACTTATCCTTCAACTCCTGGAAACAGGAATTTTAGACTCAGCCAGTGAAGCGCAAGCAAACAGCATTACCTCATCCAAAGAATGTTTCATTGGCTGTTCACTTTCCAAGTTGCTTAAAGATAGTTTCTAATACTTTAACCCTTGTGTTTATAAATCCTACATGATGCAGTGTTGGAGCTAACTCTTGATACTAAAGACATTCTGTGTGATATAACATATGGTTAAAGAAGCAAATGCCACTTATCTCCATTTAAAACATATCACAATGCTAATGGTCAATTTGATTTAAGAAAAGGAACCTTAATTTCCTTTTTTGCTGACCGTAATATCTCTATTTGCACACTAGAAAAAAAAGAGCAAAGAGAATCACAAATGGATCGTCTTCTATGTGTATCAAACCCCGTGGCTTCCAAAATATCCAATATTTTCCATGGATTATACTTTCTTATACATTTATCTTTGGCAACTTGGGGATTACTCTTGGTTTAGTTGCTGGAGTGGAGAGTAGAAATCTATGTATGTGGAAAAAGAACGTTGAATGCAGCTAAGGTATAGGAGCAGCTTTAAAGAGATCCAGGGGTAAGAGGCTCATGTCATGTTTATCCTGAGCACATACTTGCTCTTCTCTGTTATAGGAAGGCCTTTCCCATCATCTCTCTTCCTAATCCCACCGATGCTTTAGGCAAAAGTAAAATCCCATTTCTTCTATTTAAAGCAGTTCTAACTATTCTTACCTCATATGTTGACCCCTCACATAGTGCTTCTGTCCTGTTTCATGACAGTTCTATACTAGTATTGTGACCTAGCACATTGTTATCTAACCATTTTTATCTCCTGTTGTCAATTAGATTGTAAATTCTATGAGGTCAAGATGTAGGACTTAGAATTTTTTTTTTTTGCAGTACGTGGGCCTCTCACTGTTGTGGCCTCTCCCGTTGCGGAGCACAGGCTCCAGATGCGCAGGATCAGCGGCCATGGCTCACGGGCCCAGCCGCTCCGCGGCATGTGGGATCTTCCTGGACCGGGGCACGAACCCGTGTCCCCTGCATCGGCAGGTGGACTCTCAACCACTGCGCCACCAGGGAAGCCCAGGAGTTACAATTTTTTATGTCTCACTCAGAACCTAGCCCCATAAACATTTGAAGACTGGTTAATATTGTGATGGTCTGAGTCAGAACCTGGGAGTAAGTACCTGAAAATGACCATAATTCTTAATAGCTAATAGGATTAAGAAAGTTCACTCCAGAAGAGAAGATCTGAGTCTTTTGTCTCTTTTACAGGTCACAGACTTAGTTCCTCTTTTAAGATGGCTGAAGGTATAATGATCTTGGAAAAGATCTAGATTTGACTCCTAGCTCTATCACTTTCTGTATTATAATTTCGGATAAGCTCTTTAAATTACATGAACTTCAGATTCCTTGTCTGTAAAACTAGGAGAAATGGAACCTAGTTCACAAATAGTTGCAGGGATTTCAAGAAGTTGCATAGATCCTTCCACCTTGCCACCTTCATTACCATCTCCCCTTTACTCTGGGTGAAATTTATTCATTCTGGATGATAACTAAGAAAATTTTGCTCTTAGCAGGAATTTTCTGGTATCACCTCCTACTTTACTCATTCCTGCTCTGTCATGAGATGCTGAAACATTTTACTCGTGGCTTAAATTAACTACACTCTAAGTCTCTAACCAATTCTCATCAAGACAGAAAGAAGATATTGACAGCCTCCAATCCTTCTGAATTAATGGATATTGAATTAAATTTCTTGTCAGTTATCTGTTTCACCTCTGATGAACCTTGAACCTCTGAATGTCACAGGGATACAGCCTTCAGCTTTACCTCTTAGGTATACCTCTTTGTTCTAAATGGCTATGTCTTGTCTTCCTGTTCAACTATTGCAGTTCCGTGATAAAATTAGTCTTAACCTTTAACCTAGCTGTTGTTGCTGGCACCTGCCTTTCCTCAAGGATGAGCTGTGCTACTCTCAAAGTATGGGGACTCTTGTGAGCCGTGGGCTTGACCTGATTCCATGTTATCATGGCTAATAGTAACCTATTTGTCTTGATCTCTTTGGGCCTTACTTTGGATTGCTGGGCAGCTAATTAGCATACATATCCTTCAAGATTAGTTAATTCATTCACTCTTTCATTTTTTCATTCATTCTTTCATCCATTTTCTGAGCATGTAAACTCCACTTCAGACCCTTCCCTAAGTTCTAGGATGCAGAGTTAAGTATACCAGAGTTAGTACCATTGGTCTTGATCTGACCATGTCTCAGCTTCACCTCATACTGCACTTATCCCAACGCGACTCATAGCTGAGTCTGAATTATCCTTAAATGCTACATTTTACTATTTATAGACAAAGATGTTCAAATGGGAAATGAAGAAAATGTTGTTAACAGATCCAAATGCATATTGAATAGTTTGGATATTTCCTGAAGTCTTTAATTCACCTCAGAACAAATAATCAAATGGTCTTTTCTAAGTAGAATTATTTACATTAAAACAAAATAACAAGTTAGAAACAGAAACATCTTTAGAAGTACTTTTAGGTAACATACTACACTTGCCTAGTGAGAGGCAGAGCATGGGACAAAACAAATTTAATGCAGGACTCTGTCTTCTCTACACAAATGCTCTAATCTTGAGTGGGATGATTTGTTATAGTCCTAATAAAGTTAATGGAAATGATCAAAATCTTTCCAAGCATTTCTTGCTTTTATTTAAAAAATCAATACCCAGATTTCCATCAAATTGCAATAAACAGTGAAGCCAATATGTAGACTTTACAGAGTCTGCCAGAAGTGTCTATTTTAAATGACCTAATGCAAGGACAAATACTCTAATGCCTTTGTGACTCTCCAGTGCTTGATCCATTGGCAGCCAGCCTTGTGTTCTCTTAGCCAGCCCTAATAAGAAGAGAGGTTGTCAATGGCAGTTGCTCCTCTCTGGTTAGATTTGGGATTAAGTCATATACTTCAGTCTGAATTTCAGTTGTCCCATGGAGTCTCTTTTTCTGCCAAGTTGACCTTGGACTTTGTATGTGGAGGTAAGTGCACACCACTACCAGAATTTCAGGCTGACCCCTGGGACCCCAGCTTGATTTCCATGTTAGAGTTTTCTCTCCCTGAATTGTTAGTCTCTAGCTAAAGTGTTTTTTTTTTTTCTATTTAGTCTCCATAATTAAGATTCTCTTGTTTTATGTAGCTTTTCGATTCATGCATTTTTGCAACAAATATTTATTGAATAATTACAATGTGTCAGCTAGGTACTGGATTACAGCAGGAACAAGGTGAGATTTCCCCTACTTTCACAGAGTTTACAGTCTATTGAGGTGATAGGTATTTAACAAGACCTTACTATAAAATGTAATGAGTGCTAATAGGGGAAGCAGAGTTCCTATCTCCTCTAGGGGCTCAATCTTGAATTCTGCTCAATGAGGAAATTTCCTAGAATCACAGCAACAGTTTACCTGATTTCCAAGAGTCCTGCCCCTCTCCCTTTTGATTTCCCCATACTATGTCCTCCCTATCTGATTCTGTTCCTCAACACTGATCACTTAGATACTCATAATTGAGTCTTGTTTCACTATTTCACTATGCTTGGAGCTGCCTGGTTATCTCTTCAGCGGACCTCAGTTGCAAGATCAGCTCCTTCTAGTAAGGCTTTGGCATTTTGTCTCAAGCTAGCCACTGTGTCTTACTCTCCCTCCCAGCTCCATAGGCAAAAGTCCCAGAATTCTATGCATATCGGCTTATTAAGATCTCTGCAAATATATATTTATGCAAACTTTGATTTGGAACTGGCTTTCTCTGTAGTTAAACCATGTCAGTGCCTTAAGATACAATGCAATGTTTCTTTAAGGAACTTATCTCTAACAGAGAGCCTGATTCATTTTAAGGCCATGCTATACTTTATACTTCCTTAACGAGGTATGTACTATTTTCTCATGTGCAAAATGGAAATAATGAGTGTTGAGTTGAGGATCAAAAAGAGATAATATATGGGGAAAGACTTCAATGCATCCCACTCTTGTAAAATATTTTTACGGTTACTTGCTAAGGGATACCCTAGTAAGATGAAAGAAGTGTTATAACTGTCAAAATTGTTTTCCTTATGCCCAAGAGGGTAAAATTTGTTCTTCTTTGGGTGTCAGTTTTCTCTTCTATTAAATGAATGACTTTCTGGTATCAATATCGATTCCATGATACTATTGATGTTTAAATATTTCAGTAAGATCAATTAATAGACAAATCCACTATCAACAAACATTTATTACACAAAGAGAATGTACACAGAAACATATTGAGTGCTTGGGACATTCAATGATTTAACATCTTATTATATCTACTGAGGAACTTCTCTAATTTGGAAGAGAAGAAGCACATATGGGAAGATATAATGGTCAGTATGCAGTTAAGTGTTAAATATGAATAAGATACCAGAAGTGAAGAATGGGAAAAAACTTTTACTGGCAGCCAGTGATTTTCCATTACTTAATCCTCATAATAACTGTGCAAGATTTATATTGGTATCCCTGTTTTGCAAATGAAAGATATGAGACTGAAATAACATCCTTAATTTCATCAAACTAAAACATCTAGTAACTAGAAACCACACTTGTCAATTTTATAACAAAATATAGGTTTTTCCACTAAGTCAAAGTCTTTGGTAGCTCAGAAACTACAAGTTTCTTACTGCATAATGTATTACCTAAATTGGGAAGCTTTTGAGAGTGAAAGGCGTACTGTTAATAGTTTCTCTGAAAGAAAAGACATAAAACAGAAATGACCTGGGCAAACTGGGATGTATGATCATCCTAACTACCATGTTTTATTCAAACTATGTCACTGGGAAAAAAAAAGATGTAGGAATATTTTAGAGCAGGATTGTGCTCTAAAGTAGACAAGTGTTCCAATCAACACTTGGTGGAAGGGCCATTCCTCTACTCTACCCCCATCTTCAGCTGTGTTCTCAGACCTCCAGTGCTTGAATTTAATATTCTTTAGCTGCATAGTCTTGATAGCTTACAATGCCTCTTCCTTCATAAACCTAGCACCGTCTTTGCTTGAAGCTTTCAGGGGTTTAATATTAGCATAATGACCTTGGGGTGGCAGGATGGGTCCCCAAATGAACCCGTGAGCTTGCATAATCCCCACTGCCCCTTATTTCTAGCTAGCTGCCTTATACGTGTTACATCAAACAAGGGGTGTTTAGGAGTCGCCAACTGGCCTAGGTCTGAATCTTCACTTTCCCTCTTAAGTGTGTGAAATTTGGCAAGTTACTTATCTTTGTCTGAGTTTTCTCATCAGTAAAGAGAGGATAATCATAGGGCCTATGTGACAGGCTTCCAAAAGTATTAGCTACTTTTAGTATTAGTATTAGATAATTAGAATGATCACTGCTTTCTAACAAGCAGAGGATGGGATAAACAGCTCAATAAGTATAGTTTACTGACTCTTGACAAAGAGAAGCATTACTAGTACAGTAGTGGATTTGAAGTTATGAGTCTTGGTTTCAGGTCCCAGCATTTCCGTGGAATGCTTTTGGGCAAGTCCTGTTACTCTCTGAGTCTCAGTTCTCTCATCTGTGTAAACTGCAGCTGATGGCTACCTTTACAGAGCTGTCTACCTCACAGGGCCACTGTGAACTTCAAAAATAAAATACTTTATATTCTGAAAAGTGCTACATAAAACTAAATGACTGTAAGTTGTAATTCTAACATGTTTTATTACAGGTGATTCAAGAATTTATTCAATAAAATGTATATGGCACTTGGACACTTTCAAATACTTTTAAGTATAAAAATAGCCTTGGCTCTTTTATCACCTGTAACTTAATAGGTGACTTATATCATTGGCAGGGTTGGATTAAGATCTTAAAAAACCCCACAATTATCAGTTTTTGGTGAAAGTACGTATGTCCAGAGTTTGCCTCTTGGCCAAAAGAGTTGTCAGGAGAGTAGTAATTGGATACAATCTGTTCATCATTTCCAAGGCTCTGAAGAACAACAGACTGCCTCCTCTTAAATATGTGGCCCACATGTCAAAATGGAAGGATATTATACATTAAAAAATACAGGAATGAAAACATTACCAGAATTAAGGCTAGCTCTGCTTGGAAGAGATTTTGTGGTGCATTGCAGACAAACAGGAGAAGCAATGCTGAATCCAGTTATAGAATCAGCTTCAATTTCCCCTTGCTGTCTTGGTCAAGCAGCCGAGGAAACTAAGAGAACCAGAGTTCAGCAGTGGGCCAGAAGGGATCCCAGGGCAATTTTCCAGGGGAAGTCGAAAATAATCAGGTGAGAGAGAAAGGCCTCTGTACTGTTTTGAGTTGCTATAAAAGTCAGATTAAATACAGAACATCCCAAGTGAAAATCCTCTTAAAGAAAATAATTTAAAAATGGAATTTTACATAAAATCTGTATTCTAGAAGGACATACTGAGATTAACACCCACTGCCCTTGAAAGAGATGTGAGTGCTTCAGTTAGCTTTCCCAGGGCATGTGTGGAGGCTGAGTGCTTGATGTTGTAATGCCATTACCCTGCTCATTATTCCCAACAGGCAGGACAGTCCCACTTGCCAGTTGGGGAAATGGATCGGGTTTAGCTGCCATAAGCTCACAAACTGGCCATTTCCAGGCTTTTTCTTTTTCCCTACTAAACTCCACCATCATTCAGATCTTTCAAGCAGAGAGAGTTTATAAAATGCACTTAAAACTTAAGTGGTTGAAAGAGCTCACGGTTGCCTAACAACAGAACTTCCAGAGGAAAGCAATGTGAAACGCTGAAGAAATCTCTAGAGAAGAGAGGAAACCTTGCTTCTAGCTGTAGCTTTCTTGTTACATTAAGTGGGAAAAGCATTTCAGCACTTGAGGGAACTCACGTATAAAATGACATGCTTGAATTAGATGATCACTAGCGTTCCTTTCACTGTCTTATCTGTGATTGGATGAACTATCAAGTTATTATCGTCTCAGACTCAGACATGACACTTGGGTTTAGTTTGTGATGTTATCATTGATTCCAGCATCTTTGACCATTCTGAATCAAATTCCTTAGTTACCTAACTCTCTATGTAAGATACCATCCTGTCAATATATGGTTCTTTTGCATGATTTACTCAAATATTTCTTGAGCATGTATAGTATATAAGGTACTATACTTGGGCTAAGGGAGTAAAAATGAGTAAATCACAAACACCATCTTCTGGGAGCTTGCAGCACTTTCCTACCACTGCAGAGGTAGGAAAATGTACACAGGTATCTGTAAAACATGGAGAGGTTCATGAAACTTGGAGAGACCCTAGAGGTCACCTAACCAAGTGTCTTTTATTTGACTCCCAAGACTCCCTAGAGATGTGAAAGGCTTTTATTTGATAATAAGGGTTATATTGTGATGGGTCTTGGAAAGTCTTATGCATCTCTCATATCTTGACAAAAAAAGACATGGAGGCTCAAGTTAAATGACTTGCCCCAAATCACACAGCTAATAAGTGTCAGAGGTAGCATTCAAACTCATGCTTTCCAATTACGCATTTAAGTATTTTTATGCAAATTCAGCCCTTTATGTAAGGCGAAAATTGATAGATGCACACCAGAGCTATAGAAGTAAAGTGATGATCTTGGAAAGGAGGGAGAAGTTGAATCAGGAAGGAATTAAGGAACAAATTTCATGGAAGAGGTGGCATTTGAATTGGACATTGTGGAACGTTTTAACTTAGGTCTCTGCAGTTGGTAAGAAAGACATTCTTGGCAGAGGAAATATTATGAACAAAGGAAACAAAAATAGATAGTAACACCATGTGGTTCAGAGGCCTTGGTTTCAATCAGTAGGCAGTTGAAGAATGTTGACATTTTTCAGCCAAAGAATGGCATCATCATATTTATAGTCTTGAAGGAATTATATTTACAATACATATAAAATGCCTTTGTGAAGGTCAATTAGGTGGTCACTACAATTGTCCAGGAAAAGACAGGAGGGTGTCAAGCAGAATTGTCAGACACGGGAGGAGAAAATGGACTCAGTGATTTTAGAAAGAACGGAATTGTGGGATGAGATGAGGAAGTGCTCAAGGGATCACATTGCATCAAGTCTGGTTGACAGCAGGGTAGCAATGTCAGGGCTACAGCTACAGATTTTGGCATTAGCGACCCACAGGAAAATATTACTAGAATGAAGGTGGATAAATGAGCAAGGGAAAGATCATGTATTATTTGTGAATCTGTAGTCCCCACATTAAGTTTGCAAGGATCTTAACTGCAGGGACCATATTTTAATGTTTTAATAACAGGTAATTACAACATAATGTACATTCAAATAAGTGCACAGGTATTAAATGTGAAAATGTCTTTTCACAGAGCAGTTGCAATAGAGCATTATCTGCATCCCAGATGGCACTCTTACTACTATTCCCACTTAGTTTTTCCTGGTTTTGCCCTTTACATAAACACAATCATGTAGCATACGCTCTTCTGTGTTTGGCTTCTTTTACTCAAAATTATGCCTGTGACTCCATCTATAATACTGCTTGTAGCAGTAAATCATATTTTTCATTCCTCTGTAGTATTCTGTTGTATGAATACACCACAATATATTTAATATATTCTGTTATTCAATCACTTGAAATTAAAAATAATACTGCTATGACATCCTTGTACATGTTTTCAGATGCATGTATGCATGTATTTCTTTTAGACCTAAACTAGGGAGTGTTATTTCTGGATCTTAAAATGCGCGCGCGCACACACACACACACACACACACACACACACACACACACACACTGATATATCTTTAGCAGACTGCCGAAGGGTTTTTCAAAATAATTATACCAATTTACATTCTCACCAGCAGTGTCTATATCAGTCTTTTAATATTAGTCATTCTGGAGAGTAAGTGGTATTTCGTTGCAATTTGTATTTCTTTGATGACTAATGAGGTTGAGCACCTTTGCATGTGTCTGTTGCTGTTTGGTGATTTGGTTATCCTCATTGGTGAATGCCTCTTTAGCACTCTTGCCTGATATTCTATCCAATTATCTGTCTATATGCTAATTGATGTAAGAGTCATTTATTAATTTGTGCTGCAAGTGCTCTTAAACTTTATGTTTTTCAAGTATCTTCTCCCATTTTGTGGCTTGTATTTTGACATTTCTAATGGTATATTTTGATGACCGGAAATTGCCAATTTTATTCCATTCATGCATCTTTTCCTTTATCATTAATTATGTGTGTGTGTGTGTGTGTGTGCGCGCGTGCACGTGTGTGTGTGTGTCTCCTGCATAAGGGCAACTTTCTCTTCCTCAATATTATAAAGACATTCCTGTACATTATCTTCTCTGTTATTTCCAAATTAGGTCACAGTCCACCAACAATTGATTTTTGTATATGGAGTGAGATAGAGGTAGATGTTCACCTTTTCCCAGAAGGCTATCAAAAGACAGCAGCATTCAGAGAAAGACTACCCTTTGCCACTGCTCTGGCATGTGTCAGTATATGTGTGGGTCTGCTTCTGAACCCTTTATTTTTTGTATTACTGATTTTTCCTATTTATCTATATTTACAGACTGTCTTAATTTTTGTAGCTTTATAAAAAATCTTGATGTCTGCTAACACTGCCTTAATTACTGTGGCTTTATAAAATTCTTAATACCTGGAAGTCTAAGTTCTCCAATTTTGCTCTTCTTCAAGTTGATCTGAGCCATTTCCAATCCTTTGCATTTCCAGATGCAAAACACTACTTAAAATCATTTTCCATATACTCCTACACACACACTCACATACACACACACACACACACACACACACACATTCAAGGATCTGGGATTCTATCAGATCTCCAAATCAGTTTAGAAAGAATGCATATCTTAAAATATGCATTCTTCTTTTTGAAGACTATGAACATGATACATCTCTGGCTCCATTTATTAAACTTTTCTTAATTTCTCTCAAGAATGTTTTATCATTTTTTTTGTGTGTAGAGGTTTTTGCACATATTTTGTTAGATTTATTCCTAAGTTTACAATTTTTGATGGTATTGTAAATGGTATGGTTTTTCAAACTTTCATTTTCTAATTGTTTTTAGATAGTATAATGAAATACAATTTACATTTGCACTGTGATCTTGTATCTCGTGACCTTGTTAAATCCACTTAGCAATTGAAACACTTAGTCTGTAGATTTTGTTGTTTATTCAACAATAAAAAGTCACATTACCAATGAATAATATTGCTTCCTCTCTATCTTCATATATTTATTTTTTACTTGCCTTAATGTGCTAGCCAAGACATCTAATACAATGTTAAATGAAATTAGTGATAAGATGTATTCTTGTCTCATTCCTGATTTCAGAGGTAAAGCTTCATATGTCTCACCATTAAGGATACATTTTGCTGTAGGTTTTTTGTAGATGCCTTAAATCAGATTAATAAACATCCTCTATTGCTACTTTAAGAATTTTTGCCATAAATGGATGCTAAATTTATCAAATGATGTTCTGTATAAATCAAGACGATTGTGTAATTTTTCTTCTTTAGTCTGTTAATATGATTTATATTGTTTTAATGTTAAATCAAACTTTTCTTTCTGGAATAAACCCAACTTTATTGTGATGTATTATCCTTTTTATATACGGGTTAATTTTATTTGAATCTATTTTGCTTTTGAATTTTGCAACTTTATTCATGATTGATCTGTCATTTTTTTAATGTCCTTTTCAAGTTTTGGCATCAGGGTTATTCTCCTCTCATAAAATAAACTGGAGAAAAGTTTTCATTTTGCTATTCAGTGGAAGAATTTTGGTATTCACTGGAAGAATTTGTATAGAATTAACACAGTTAATTACCAAATATTTGATAGAACTCATTGGTATAGCTTCTGGACCTGAGGTTTGCTTTGTGGGAAGATTTGTTGTTTTTTTAACTATAGTTTTAATATTTTAAGATACATAAGATTATCCAGATTTTCTGTTTCTTCTTGTGTTGGACCATATCTCCTTAATCTTTAGTTCTTCCTCTATTTTCCGGTACCTGGCATGATGCAGTTGCTCAAATAATATTTATTGAATGAGTAAAGGACTTAATGGTGGATTTGGCATATGAATTCATGAGAAAATAGTGACCCAGACTGCATATGTGTATACATACTTACATGTGTAAACATACACACACATAGACACATATATACATATACATGTGTTTAATTCTAATGTTTAATGAAGGATGGCTACAAGAGGCTCTGCCGTGGGGCATGATAAATCACCTACAGCTCAGTGGGGAGCAGAGTAAGTAGACACTGGGCCAAAACTAACAGACCCAAATGTAGTGCTAATCTCTGAGAGCATACATAAACCTGGATGAGTTTATCTACGAGCAACATTAATTATCTTTTGATCTGGGTTGTCATTTAAACACAAGAGAATCTGATTTGATGGATGGTGCAAAATAAGGAGAACTTCTAAATAGTGGGCATACACCTAGTCGTGTGAAATCAACATTATGATTGCAGGTGGTCCATTTGCCTTAGAACAAAATAGAAACCAACAAAGGAAGTAGAGAAAGCAAATCTAATCCCCAAAGTAAATGCCAGTGAGGCTTCAGTTGTATGTCAGAGTCCTACATACTTCAGTTGGGCTCCAGCTTCAATTTCCAATGCCATCAGGAACTGGAGTGAAAATCAGGAAACAGAGACAGAAGCCCAGGCCCATAGTCTGGAAACTGAAAGTAGAGGTTAACGCAAGACTGCAGCACGAGCTACAAGCAGCTGCTTGTGAATAACTACAGAAAAAACAGCCCCTGGGCTTGATGAAGTAAGACCAATACTTGAGCCCCAAAGTGGCAGCCTGTTTCCTTGTAGGTCCCTCTGGTTTCGTCTAACTTGGCCCAGAGTCTTCACATGATAGGCCCACGAGCTATAGTTAGGACTGCACGACTAGGGCAGAAGGGGCTCAGGATCATGATCTCGTAAAGGGTTTCAACCCTGTTCATTCAAGGAGGTCTCATTGTAAATAGATTACTTATGTGTTTTAAAGACAAAATCAGAAATTTTATTGCCTTATTCCTTTGGAAATAATTCAGTGGAATGTGTAAACCTCTAAGTCATGCATAAGATGTAGAATCTGAAACAGTGCTTCCCCAGTGGGACTGTTGTGAGTATACAGGTGGAGGAAGAGCCTGCAAATTAACGGCCTCAAAGACAAAGTTTATGATAAACATCTTATGCCCAGAGAAAGAATGCAAACAATAATACTGAATTCAAACAAGGGAATTAGATAGCAAACCTGCCCTCTCGTCCTCTTTCCCAGTTGTAAGAAGATGCCTTTCATTTTCACATTCCTGAGTTCATGAGGAATGCATTGTATTTTATGAAAGCACATTGTTAATACTTTGATTTGTTTGTACTGTAGGACATGACAGCAACCCGGGGAATCTGGGATGTGTAAGATGTTTATTCTTCCTCTTTGATTATTCATCATTGCCTTCACTTTCCCTTGCTCTTCACTGGGCATTTTGGTATTCATAAATACCTTTAATAGAAATTATAGATAGAATAAAGGACTCAGAGCTAATGAAGCTATTTTTAACACGGTAATATTGCTGACATGTACTAACATTTTCTGTGTGCAGGATATATCCTAATTTCTTTACATGTATTAGCTCCTTTCCTCATGAGATGGGTACTGTTATATTTTACGCTTGAGGAAAATCAGATCCAGAAAGACTTCCGAACTTGACCAGGTTTACATGTGTTAAGCGGTGTAGTTAAGATTCAAACACAGGGTTTATGAGTCCCATCTATATACACTTAACCACCAAACTATGCCGTCTCTTAATGATGTCGCATGCTACAGGCAATCAGAAGACCAAATCCTAAGTTATTCAATAAACCTAACTTTAGTGTCATCTATGAATTAAGTACTGCTGTGCTCTACGTGAATAAGATATGCCAGTATGTCAAAAAGATATATGCCCCAAACTACAGATGTGGAAATAGGTACCCAAATTCAGATTTTGTGTCTAATATTACTCCAAAAAAAATCAGTGCAGAACAAGGAGCAAGTTCAGATTTTTCTAGCACCTGCCTTAGACTTGAGTTGCAGCCCCGTAGCTTTTTTTGAAAATTTATTGATTTATTTTTTGGCTCCATTGGGTCTTCGTTGCTGCACATTCTCTAGTTGCAGTGAGCGGGGCCAGTCTTCGTTGCAGTGCACGGGCTTCTCCTTGCGGTTCACGGGCTTCTCATTGCAGTGGATTCTCTTGCTGCGGAGCACAGGCTCTAGAGCACAGGCTCAGTAGTTGTGGCGCACCAGCTTCATTGCTCCGCGGTATGTGGGATCCTCCCAGACCAGGGCTCGAACCCACCTCCCCTGCATTGGCAGGCGGATTCTCAACCATTGCGCCACCAGGGAAGTGCCAGCCCCAGAGATTTTAGCCACAATGTTTCACAGAAGAATTTGTTGCTGCACCTTTTTCATGCCTGCTGGTAAGGTCCCTGTATCAGTACTCCATTTCTTGGTTTTCTTTCTGCTTATGATCTAAATCATCTTGTGTAGTCTGTTTCTGTAGCTGGAGGTAGGTGGGAAGACTAACTCCCACATCTTAGTTCAACCTTACAGCACCTCAATTTTACTTAAATATACTATTCTCAAGTTTTCAGTTCTGGGAACCCTGAGGCTAGAGTTTCTGGAGAATTGATGTTTCTAAGTAGAGGTCACTGCAGTATAAACCAGACTACTATCTCTGTTGTGTTTATGTAAATGCATGCAGCCTAATCAATAGCGCCAAAGGAAATGGGTGGGAAAGCAGTCACTGTATCGGCCACTGCATGGAAGTGTTGTTGTGACACAGTGACACTGTCTCCTGCTTACCCACCCCAGTGGATTTGTAATGTTAGGTGATTTAAGGCTTATGATGGCTCATTAGATTACATGGAGTCATTGATTTATCAGTGGTGGTAACAAGACTTCCACAAATCACAACCATGAGTTCTCTCTGACTCCCAAATCTATCTTTGTAATGTTTTTCATTTTGCTTTTTAATAGAGAGACCTGGTATTTTAGTCCTCAGTGGCCCTGGCAATCAATCCTATACCAATTCCGGACTTGAAACTGATGGGCTTATCAATCTAGGACATTAACAAAACCCAGGGAACTTTAAAAGTTGTAATCCTTCCATCGCTACTCAGGGCCCTAACTCCTTGCTTTTTTTTTTTTTAACCACCATGACTTGCAAAAATCACTTATAAACATTTTCCCCATAGAGCAAGCAATAAAAAAGGATGCCCAAACCTTTGGGAAATGCAAAATGCTATATAAATTCAAGTGCAGTTCTGTTCATTGTAAACCTTGCATGGAAGCAAATACTACTTTTACTTAATTTAGGGGGCAGAACTGATGCATTCGGTGAGGAAACTGGTGCAGTGAAAAGAGCATGGATTTGGGTTTGGAGAGACCAGAGTTTACTTCCAGCTTTGCCATGCACTAGGTGTGGGACCTGGACAGATTAATCTCTCAGAGCTTCAGTTTTGTAATCTACATAATAAAGGTAATCACGCACACCCATGCACACACACACATACGTACACACAGCCCCTCAGAGATATGTGAGAACTGAAAGAGATAACAGGCAAAGTGTCTAGCAGAATATCTATCTTACAAATTTTCCTAATGTTTTCAATGCTAAATCACTAGAGCAAACAGCGTTCAGTAGAAGACAGGCTAGCAAGTGGTGCATTCAATAAAGTTGCCACAAAAGAAGAGGAAACCCTGATGGAGTCCCGTTCTTTCTCATCCTAGCTGCTCTGCTTGGAATAAAAGTCCATGGGGACCCAGAATGACATTGAATGAGTAGATGGAACTCTTCCTGAAACTGCTCCATAATGGGTCATTGCAAGTTCTTTAATGATGGTGGAATTACATTGGAGAAGGTATCAAAGAAACATGGTACAGTGGAAGCAATCCTGGACACATGCTAGGTGTGGAGGGATCTAGTTCCACCTGGTTGCTAGCTAGCCAGTCCCCCAGGCTCTGTGGGTATCACTTTCCTCACTGAAAAAAAATGAGGAAAATGGCCCAATGACCTTTGATAGCCTTGAACTACTTTTTGAATCTGTGAAATGAAATTCCTTCATGAAAGAGAGATTTTTCTACAGCCCAACAAATAGGCCAGCTGCTAAAGAAGAGCTATAAGCTTTTAGAGCAGGAAAGAAACCTACCTCTATCATTTCCAGGATGGAAATTTAGTTTCAGCCGCCTCTGGAGCACCGGCTGTTGGCAAAGCTGTGGGCTCAGTCACTGAAGAGTAAAGCACTAATGACCTTATTCCAAATGGGAAATGTCACTTGTAGATGCAGCAGCATTTTTCTAACCAGTATCATTTATAGAGTTATTCCAGACCTTGAGGATTTTACAAAAAAGTGAAAAATTTTTTAAAAGAAAAGAAAAGAAAAACCTCTCTTGGCTTGAACATCTTCTTTGACAAATGAGAGAGTGGAACAGAGTAATTTTAAAAGTATCTTCCATTTCTAAATTCTATATTTTTATTCTACATACATCATGGATTCTTGATAATCTCACAGTTGTATTTGGAAATGACACAGATTTAAGGGATACTAAAATGACTTTTCTCCTCAAAAATATAAAATGACTCTTCAGTACCTAAATTTCAAGTTCCTGAAACCTGGCATTCAGATCCTTCACAACATACAATTTATCAATTCAACATGATATGTTTTCCAGGGTCACTTTCAACATACATTACTCAATATACATATACAATTTTAGAGGATCAATAATATTTCTTGCCACAATTGTCCATTCCTTAAGTCTTTGTAAAAACTCCTTGAATAAGGGATTGAAGTTTTATTTTTCTTTTAGTTCTTGTGAATGTTTTGCATATAGCTGGTACTAAAATATATGAAAATATAAATGAATAAATGACATCAAATCTTTTTTTTTCAAACACAAAATGAAGGAGCAAAAAAAAATAAGGAAACCCAACGAAAGTGTCAGGAAAGGAATAGAGAGTGGATCTTCTTTAACTAGAGGCTTAATTCAGATCAGAGAGATATAGGAGTGTTTGCAAGCAGGCAGGGTCTTAGCTCTGCAGCACACCTGTTGAAAATACTTGGAAGAAAAAAATACGATCTATTGGGTTGAGTATATATAGATTCAAACAAACTACTTCTGCTCAGTTATACCAGGTGAGAAGCACGTGGAAGTCATTGATTGTTGAAGATGGTGCATCCTGACTTACAACCTGGTGCTGTGTGATCCTGAACAAACTACTTAACACCCCTAGGCTTAATAAAACTGATAGTGAATGAGGAAATGCAAAGAACATAGCACAGACCTCGACCCTTCTTAAATGTTCAGAAACATGTTACTTTTATTCCCCTCCACTAATTTTGTATTTCTTATTCTTCTCTATGAGATTATAAAGAAAAAGTCATGTGCAGCCATTTAGATGATCAAAAAGCATAGGGCATTTTATGACCTGTAATCTTACTGGAGTCCATCCATGATAGATTGACTTTGCTTGCAGCCAATTCTGGTCATTTTCATCTCTTTGCCCTTTTCTACACTATTGCTTCTTTTAGACTGCCAATCAAGCAATGTGTCATAATAGATGTAGCATAAACCTAAAGAATTATTGACTCATTTTTTAAGAAATGGAAATTAGGGAAACTTTCCTGTGTGGCAGTCACTTTTGGGTGAGTTTCTGGACACTTGGACAGCTTTGCAGTTTCCAAACTCAGAATTGTGCCCTAGGCCTATTTATCTGTCACCTCTCCTCCTTGCAGAGATTTAGCAAAGTGCCATAACTCTCTTAACTAAAGATTTCAGGATTTCCAAATGGGCCATTATAGAAGAATTGTCTTGGCTCTGTTGGTTCCCACGTCTTCCTGAAAGTCTAACGTGGTGGTTCTGAGGAGGACACCTTCACAACTCCAAAATCCTATTAAATTAACCCAAATTGCTGAAACAATTCCTCCCAGTGATCTGGTCATGTTTAGTTTATAACTTCAGTGTTTTCCTATTGCTGACTACATCTAATTTAAGTATTTCTTTTTTTAAAAAAATTTCTATTGGAGTCTAGTTGATTTACAGTGTTGTGGTAGTTTCCTGTGTATACAAAGGGAATCAGTTATACCTGTGCATATATCCACTCTTTTTTAGATTCCTTTCCCTTACAGGCAATTACAGAGTATTGCGTAGAGTGCCCTGTGCTACACAGTAGGTCCTTGTTAGTTATCTATTTTATATCTCATAGTGTGTATGTGTCAATCCCAGTCTCCCAGTTCATCCCTCCCCACCTTACCATTGATAGCCATAAGTTTGTTTTCTACATCTGTGACTCTATTTCTGTTTTGTAGATAAGTTCCTTTGTACCCTTTCTGTGGAGTCTTAATTTAAATATTTCTAACTAGCTTTCAGGCTCTTCTATTGAATGGCTTTGTTGACCCATTCAACCCCATCTCCCCTGACTCCCCAGCACCTGCTGTCCACAGTCTTTTAATGTTCTACCTCGTTATCTTTACATAAATGTTACCCACCCCTGAAATGCACTCCAAGCTCTCTAGTCCCAAATCCTTCTTCTCTATCAAGGTCAAGTTGGCTTTATCTTCTCCATCAAAGCTTTTCTGATTAGTCCAACCTTCGTAATTTTGAATTTCTTACCTCTGCCGCTTACAGCCTCCCCTACCCCCTCAGCGTGCATGCTTCTATACTGGAACTCAGAATGACTTGCTTAGATAAGTTAATCCCTCTAGGCCAAGCCTTCCTTCCTCATGCCCCTATCAGCCATGTCTCTTTGTATCCATATTTTATGCCTGAAAGGGGTGCTGTGAATGGGAGCAGGGCCTAATGAGAAGGATGGAGAGAATTACTAAATTCATGAGTTTCATGAGATTTTCATGACTTAACTGTATAGAAACTGATCTGTTTTAGGGCTCATGTAATTGCATGTGGCACCAAACCAGGAAAAAGGGTGAATATTCTCCCCACCTCTGTGTGAAGCTAAGCAGAATTTTGATGTTGTAGCCAACAGGGTCTAGGCAGATCACAGATGCTGCACTCAATGTGGGTAATTGATGACTGTCAATGAAAAGAGTAGCAAGAAGAGAATTTGCTATTTTGGAAAAATGTGTGATTAGGGTCTCAGGAGAGTCTAAAAAAGATGGTAGGAGATATGGGGATATATGTATATGTATAGCTGATTCACTGTGTTATAAAGCAGAAGCTAAAACACCATCGCAAAGCAATTATACTCCAAAAAATATGTTAAAAAAAAAAAGATGGTAAAGCATCTAAAGTATACTTAGTGTCCTCCCAAGTTTTTTTAAAACTAGGATTTCTCTCTCATATTATTCAGTATAGAAGCCACATTGAAGTAAAGAATGACCAAATATCTTCATTCTCAGTGCTTCTCCCCCAGTAGCACACAGGGTAGACGGTGGCTCTGAGTGGCTCTTTACTTAGGAGAGGGGTGGGCAGTGGGGCTGAAAATGCACTTAACAATCCACCTTCTGTGGTAGCAGAGGCCGAGGATGTGATGCCCTTATTGCAGAAGATTATTTGTTCTGGTTCTGACTCTGTTTAGGACATCGACAAGCCATTTTCTATGCTGAGAATGGAGATGGGAAATCAGGCGTGACTCATTTATCTCTCTTAAAAAACACATTATTTCTTTTTAAATTACTAAAAGTAATCTCCTTTGCTTTTAACTAGTAAATTATGCAAACGTACAGAGAGAAATTTAATCATTTCCTTGCCTCCTTTACTTTCTCTTCCCTGCAATGGCCAAAGTTTGGAGCCTGAAAGACAGTCTTTTACAAGGTCTTCGGGGTTCAAACCCATAGACGTTCACACGTGAGGTAGTTCACACTGTGTTCCTCTTCTATCTGAGGTGAGTGCTTGACACTTAACACGGGATTTTTTTCTCGACAAATTAGCCTTTATTCCCAAGCTGATATAAGTGACTTGATAACAAGGATGATTTAAATTATCTTTTGTTTCCTATCAGATATATCCTTACCTGCCAAACCAACCCAAACCCACACAGCACCAAGGTGTACTGCAGACCATGTCTTGAGCTTCCTACCCTACTCTGGTTGCCATTAGAAATACCGTAATTTCTTTGGTTATCATTGGCTTTATAAAAAACTAACTAAAACCAAACTTGCAGTTCTTCTAATATCATGCCCAAATGCAGTTGTCTTAAGGAGCAACTTTGTACCTCCTGTGATTAAGAGAAAAATTATATACTGAACAATACGCATAGCTGAAAAATTTGGTATGAAAAAGACAAGGATTTTTTAACCACACGAATGCAAGTATTAGCATCATTAGCTTAGTGGATTTTTAATATTTTTCTTGTGACATAGCTATTCCTCTTTTAAAAACCATCTCTACTTATACATGGCGTGCATCCTCTGAATCTGCTAATAAAAATTATTCTCAGTAATAAGAAGAAAACTGCACTGTCATCTTCTAACTACTGTAGTGTAATGCAAGATAGTTTAATCACCACCACATCTAATTAAAATAGTAAATCACTTAAAAAAATCCTTGTGTATTATTGAAGACTTGATTATAACAGGCCTATGTTAGCAGTGCCCCTTAAAGCAAAGAGGTAAGTAAACCCATTACCCAGAAGAAACAAGCCCTCAATGCTAGACTCCTTAGTCAAAAGCAGGATGCTTTGTCAAGTCAATCAGATTTCTAGTGACACTGTCATCCAGTGATGCTGTTTCAGCATTGCAGCAAAGCAGGGTTCTGTCTTGATCAGTTGAAGACTGGTGATCTCATCTATTTCATTAATTTAGGGTGGTTTACAGAAGTCATGCATCGAATTTCACAGTAAGAGAACAATTTACCCTTTGTGTATTTGTTCAATTTTTGAGTCTTCCTTTCATGAGATAGTCTGACATTCTTCTCTGCTCCCTCCTCTTTACTGGGTGAACTCACAGATGCTGATGTCTATGGAGAATTTGCACAACCTTAGTGGCGGTCATGGGCTCCCACCTCTCTAGTTATTCCAGGACACCTCCTAGTCTTCTCATTCCAGCCAGTTCTCTCCAAATTGCCAAGCTCTCCAATTCCAGTTGATTTTCAATATGTGGGCTCTTGATGCTTCCTGTATTGCAGTTTAAGGACCCACTCTGCACATGTCTCTTTGGATCAGCCTCAATTATGTCTCTTAATCACAATTTTACATGGACCCTCTGGCAGGATGTTGATGGAACCATCTTGGTGCTTGATGAATCAGCCCCTCTATACACTCCCTTTAGTCTGCCCAGCCTGAATTCTCCACTGGGGGAAACCAACTTGAAATATAAAGGAAAATTTATTGCAAAGATCAGAAAAATTGCATCTTTTGGTGTCTCAATCAGAAAATTAAAATATTACATTTTCATCAAAATTGTCTAAGTTATTTACTCATTTACATGTACCAGAAGTCTAATTTCTGAATTAGATTACTGGGTCTCAGGATGACCAGAGACCTTATGTCCATTAAAGGTATTTTTTTTTCATGAAACATACATATAGTTTAAAATATCAAATGATATTCAAGATTTATAATGAAAGATAGGAGCCCCTGCCCCATACTTTCCCAGTCACTATACACTAAACAACCAGTACTGTAAGTTATTTCCACTACCAGATACCTCCATATTTCTAAATAAGTCACTTACGTTTCCATTGGTACATTTGTCAATTTTAGGAATTATCTACCATCTTCCATCTGAGAACGATAAAGACTCACCACTCTTTTATCTCCTTCTTCTTACCACTTGTTTCCTAATCTTTCCAAAATAGGTATAGCACAGTTGTTTTAAATATCGCTCATAGTTGAACAGCACAGTATAGGTGATGACATTTCTTTCCTTGTACATTTTTTTCCTTGGATTTCAAATAGCCCCATTAAAATTTTTTTGTATTAAACTCTCCAGGACAGGGTTTTTTTTTTACCTTGGATCTATGGGTAGTTTGGTCTGATAATTCTTGGATGGGATGGTAAAGGGCAGGAGGCTGTCTTGTGCATTGTAGGATATTTAGATGCGTCACTGGTCTCCTTCTAACACCTCCATCTAGTTGGAACAACCAAAAATGTCTCCAGACATTGTCATATGTCTCCTGAAGAACAAAATCACCCTCACTGAGAACCACTGCTCCAGAAGAACTGGAAACCACATCTCAGGATGGTAAAGACACTTTGTTCTCAGCCAGGTCCACTATTGTGTTTTTGTTTATCTCCTCTTGAGGACATCTCTTCTGGAGCTTTCTATCCTTTCTGCAATCTGACCAGCGACTTTCTGGGACTCCCTAGGACAGCAGTCATCCTGGGACCTCCCTCCACCCACATCTGGGAAATTTCCTTTACTTTTCTACTGTGTTGAATCATCTGTTCCTCAAATCTTTTGTCTTCTTTATCCTTTTATTCTCTTACATTTTGGAGCACCTCCTCTGCCAACTTCCAGTAGGTGAATAACAGCTAAAATTTTGAAAGCTTGCATGGTGAAAATGTTTATTCTACCTTCATACTTGATTATGAAGTTTAGCTGAGTTTAGACTTCCGGTTTGAAAAACATTTTTCCTCAGTATTTGAAGGCATTGATCTATTTTCTCCTAACCTCCTATACGGTATTGAGAAATATAATGATATCCCTGATTTTGATTCCTCTTTATAACCTGTAACTTGCCTCTGAGGTTTTGAGTTCTTTTTAAAACTGGTGATTTGAAATTTCAGTACACTATAACTTTTTTTTAATTAATTAATTTTTGGCTGCATCAGGTCTTCGTTGCTGCACACAGGCTTCTCATTGCGGTGGCTTCTCTTGTTGCGGAGCACGGCTCTAAGCACGCGGGCTTCAACCATCATGGCTCGTGGGCTCTAGAGTGCAGGCTCAGTAGTTGTGGTGCACAGGCTTCGTTGGTCTGTGGCATGTGGGATCTTCCCAGACCAGGGCTCGAACCCGCGTCCCCTGCATTGGCAGGCGGATTCTTAACCACTGTGTCACCAGGGAAGTCCTTTTTAACATCTTTATTGGAGTATAATTGCTGTACAATGTTGTGTTAGTTTCTGCTGTATAACAAAGTGAATCAGCTATATTACACTGTAACTTTTAAGGTGGGTACTTTCTATCTGGAAACTCACATGCCTTTTTGAAGGCTTCTCCACTCTGCCAAACAGTACACACCTCCTCTTCCTTCCCCTGGGCAACCCCCTCTACTGCCTTCCTCCTTTGTGCCTTTCATCACACTATTTTATGACCATCCATTTGCAGGCCTGTTTTGCTTTCCCGTGAGGGTTGGGTTTCTTAGGGCAGAGCTTTATCCACCTGTATATCTTCATGTCCCTAGAACAATGCCTCCAACACAGCAAGTGTGCAATGAATCCTTGTTGAATAATGAAGTAAATGGATAATGAAACAAGAAGAACCTAAATGCTATCAGTCCATATTTGTGATTCATTTTGTTATTTTTATGCCATTTTTTTCCCTCTGAAATTTACAAGGATTATTGGTCTCTGTTTCTAGTTTTTGCTTGTTTGCTTTTAGAAGTGTCACTGAGTGGGGGAGTTCCTAGTGAAGAAGGTCATATTTTGGCTGTTCTGTGATCCTGAAATGATGTTCATTCTATCACTCTTCTTTCCTTTTTTTTTTTTTTTTTTTTTTTTGCGGTTCGCAGGCCTCTCACTGCTGTGGCCTCTCCCGTTGCAGAGCACAGGCTCCAGATGCGCAGGCTCAGCGGCCATGGCTCATGGGCCCAGCCGCTCCGCGGCATGTGGGATCTTCCCTGACCGGGGCATGAACCCGTGTCCCCTGCATCAGCAGGTGGACTCCCAACCACTGCGCCACCAGGGAAGCCCCGTCTTTCCCTTTTTTTAAAATTCATCTGTATTGGAGTATAGTTGCTTTACAATATTTTGTTAGTTTCTGCTGTACAGCAAAGTGAGTCAGTTATCCATGTACATACATAATCTTTTTTAGATTTCTCACTCTTCTTTCTGAGCGTTCTCTCAGTTGAAGATCCAAGTGAACCCAGGCAGGAGTATGACATTACATTGGCCTTGTGTCTGATAATTCAGTTCTGAAGGTGGGATGTTGGGTGGCACAGGGTCCAGCTGGTGAGATTTTCAGCATAGAAACCTGTTAAAACACCAAAGCGTCACTAATGAGATGGGATGAATTGATTTCTATTCTGAATTGCTTGGCAGTGTGCCTCAGTACTGAGGCATCAGATGTGCTCAGTGTGCTACATGGAAGACCATTTCTTTTTTTATTTTATTTTATTTTATTGATTTTTATACAGCAGGTTCTTATTAGTCATCCATTTTATACATATTGGTGGATACATGTCAATCCCAATCTCCCAATTCATCCCACCACCACCACCCCCGCCACTTTCCCCCCTTTGTATCCATACGTTTGTTCTCTACATCTGTGTCTCAATTTCTGCCCTGCAAACCGGTTCATCTGTACCATTTTTTTAGGTTCCACATATATGCGTTAATATACGATATTTGTTTTTCTCCTTCTGACTTACTTCACTCTGTATGATAGTCCCTAGATCCATCCACGTCTCTACAAATGACCCAATTTCGTTCCTTTTTATGGCTGAGTAATATTCCATTGTATATATGTACCACATCTTCTTTATGCATTCATCTGTCGATAGGCAGTTAGGTTGCTTCCCTGTCCTGGCTATTGTAAATACAGCTGCAATGAACATTGGGGTACATGACTCCTTTTGAGTTATGGTTTTCTCAGGGTATGTGCCCAATAGTGGGATTGCTGGGTCATATGGTAGTTCTATTTTTAGCTTTTTAAGGAACCTCCATACTGTTCTCCATAGTGGCTGCATCAATTTACATTCCCACCAACAGTGCAAGAGGGTACCCTTTTCGCCACACCCTCTCCAGCATTTGTTGTTTGTAGATTTTCTGATGATGTCCATTCTTACTGGTGTGAGGTGATACCTCATTGAGGTTTGATTTGCATTTCTCTAATAATTAGTGATGTTAAGCAGCTTTTCATGTGCTTCTTGGCCATCTGTATGTCTTCTTTGGAGAAATGTCCGTTTAGGTCTTCTGCCCATTTTTGGATTGGGTTGTTTGTATTTTTAATATTGAGCTGCATGAGCTGTTTATATATTTTGGAGATTAATCCTTTGTTGATTCATTTGCAAACATTTTCTCACAGTCTGAGGGTTGTCTTTTCATCTTGTTTGTAGTTTCCTTTGCTGTGTAAAAGCTTTTAAGTTTCATTAGGTCCCATTTGTTTATTTTTGTTTTTATTTCCATTACTGTAGGAGGTGGATCAAAAAAAATCTTGCTGTGATTTATGTCAAAGAGTGCTCTTCCTATGTTTTCCTCTAAGAGTTTTATAGTGTTCCATCTTACATTTAGGTCTCTAATCCGTTTTAAATTTATTTTTGTGTATGGTGTTAGGGAATGTCCTAATTTCATTCTTTTACATGTAGCTGTCCAGTTTTCCCAGCACCACTTATTGAAGAGACTGTCTTTTCTCCATTGTATATCCTTGCCTCCTTGGTCATAGATTAGTTGACCATAGGTACGTGGGCTTAACTATGGGCTTTCTATCCTGTTCCATTGATCTATATTTCTGTTTTTGTGCCAGTACCATATTGTCTTGATTACTGTAGCTTTATAGTATAGTCTGAAGTCAGGGAGTCTGATTCCTTCAGCTCCGTTTTTTCCCCTCAAGACAGCTTTGACTATTCGGGATCTTTTGTGTCTCCATACAAATTTTAAGATTTTTTGTTCTAGTTCTCTAAAAAATGCCATTGGTAATTTGATAGGGATTGCATTGAATCTGTAGATTGCTTTGGGTAGTATAGTCATTTTCATAATATTGATTCTTCCAATCCAAGAACATGGTATATCTCTCCATCTGTTTGTATCATCTTTCATTTCTTTCACCAGTGTCTTATAGTTTTCTGCATACAGGTCTTTTGTCTCCCTAGGTAGGTTTATTCCTAGGTATTTTATTCTTTTTGTTGTGGTGGTAAATGGGACTGTTTCCTTAATTTCTCTTTAAGATTTTTCGTAACTAGTGTATAGGAAAGCAAGAGATTTCTGTGCATTAATTTTGTATCCTGCAACTTTACTAAATTCATTGATTAGCTCTAGTAGTTTTCTGGTGGCATCTTTAGGATTCTCTATGTATAGTATCATATCATCTGCAAACAGTGACAGCTTTACTTCTTCTTTTCCTATTTGGATTCCTTTTATTTCTTTTTCTTCTCTGATTGCCATGGCTAGGACTTCCAAAACCATGTTGAATAGTAGTGTGAGAGTGGACATCCTTTTCTTCTTCCTCATCTTAGAGGAAATGCTTTCAGTTTTTCACCATTGAGAATGATGTTTGCTGTGGGTTTGTTGTATATGGCCTTTATTATGTTGAGGTAGGTTCCCTCTATGCCCAGTTTCTGGAGAGTTTTTATCATAAATGGGTGTTGAATTTTGTCTAAAGCTTTTTCTGCACCTATTGAGATGATCATATGGTTTTTATTCTTCAATTTGTTAATATGGTGTGTCGCATTGATTGATTTCCATATATTGAAGAATTCTTGAATCTCAGATAAATCCCACTTGACCATGGAGTATAATCCTTTTAATGTGTTGTTGGATTCTGTTTGCTAGTATTTTGTTGAGAATTTTTGCATCTATATTCATCAGTGATATTGGTCTGTAATTTTCTTTTTTTTGTAGTATCATTGTCTGGTTTTGGTATCAGGGTGATGGTGGCCACATAGAATGAGTTTGGGAGTGTTCCTTCCTCTGCAATTTTTTGGAAGCATTTGAGAAGGATGGGTGTTAGCTCTTCTCTAAATGTTTGAGAGAATTCACCTGTGAAGCCATCTGGTCCTGGACTTTTGTTTGTTGGAAGATCTTAAATCACAGTTTCAATTTTGTTACTTGTGATTGGTCTGTTCATATTTTCTATTTCTTCCTGGTTCATTCTTAGAAGGTTATAGCTTTCTAAGAATTTGTCCATTTCTTCCAGGTTGTCCATTTTATTGGCATAGAGTTGCTTGTAGTAGTCTCTTAGGATGCTTTGTATTTCTGCAGTGTCTGTCGTAACTTCTTTTTCATTTCCAATTTTATTGATTTGAGTCCTCTGCTGCTTTTTCTTGATGAGTCTGGCTAATGGTTTATCAATTTTATCTTCTCAAAGAACCAGCCTTTAGTTTTATTGATCTTTGCTATTGTTTTCTTTATTTCTATTTCATTTATTTCTGCTCTGATCTGTATGATTTCTTTCCTTCTGGTAACTTTGGGTTTTGTTTGTTCTTCTTTCTCTAGTTCCTTTAGGTGTAAGGTTAGATTGTTTGCTTGAGATTTTTCTTGTTTCTTGAGGTAGGCTTGTATTGCTATAAACTTCCCTCTTAGAACTGCTTTTGCTGCATCCCATAGGTTTTGGATAGTCGTGTTTTCATTGTCATTTGTCTCTAGGTATTTTTTGATTTCCTCTTTGATTTCTTCAGTGATCTCTTGGTTATTTAGTAATGTATTGTTTAGCCTCCATGTGTTTGTGTTTTTTACGTTTTTTTCCGTGTAATTCATTTCTGATCTCATAGCGATGTGGTCAGAAAAGACGCCTGATATGATTTCAATTTTCTTAAATTTACTGAGGCTTGATTTGTGACCCAAGATGTGATCTATCTTGGAGAATGTTTCGTGCACACTTGTGAAGAAAGTGTAATCTGCTGTTTTTGGATGGAATGTCCTATAAATATCAATTAAATCTATCTGGTCTATTGTGTCATTTAAAGCTTCTGTTTCCTTATTTAGTTTCATTTTGGATGATCTGTCCAGTGGTGTAAGTGAGGTGTTAAAGTCCCCCACTATTATTGTGTTACTGTCGATTACCTCTTTTATAGCTGTTAGCAGTTGCCTTATGTACTGAGGTGCTCCTATGTTGGGTGCATATATATTTATAGTTGCTATATCTTCTTCTTGGATTGATCCCTTGATCATTATGTAGTGTCCTTCCTTGTCTCTTCTAACATTCTTTATTTTAAAGTCTATTTTATCTGATATGAGTATTGCTACTCCAGCTTCCTTGATTTCCATTTGCATGGAATATCTTTTTCCATCCCCTCACTTTCAGTCTGTATGTGTCCCTAGGTCTGAAGTGGGTCTCTTTTAGACAGAATATATATGAGTCTTGTTTTTGTATCCATTCAGCGAGCCTGTGTCTTTTAGTTGGAGCATTTAATCCTTTCACCTTTAAGGTAGTTATCGATATGTATGTTCCTATGACCATTTTCTTAATTGTTTTGGGTTTGTTTTTGTAGGTCCTTTTCTTCTCTTGTGTTTCCCACTTAGAGAAGTTCCTTTAGCATTTGTTGTAAAGCTGGTTTGGTGGTGCTGAATTCTTTTAGCTTTTGCTTGTCTGTGAAGCTTTTGATTTCTTCATCGAATCTGAATGAGATCCTTGCCGGGTAGAGTAATCTTGGTTGTAGGTTCTTCCCTTTCATCACTTTAAATATATCATGCCACTCCTTTCTGGCTTGTCGAGTTTCTGCTGAGAAATCAGCTGTTAACCTTATGGGAGTTCCCTTGTATGTTATTTGTCATTTTTCCCTTGCTGCTTTCAATAATTTGTCTTTGTCTTTAATTTTTGCCAATTTGATTACTGTGTGTCTCGGTGTGTTTCTCCTTGTGTTTATCCTGTATGGGATTCACTGTGCTTCCTGGACTTGAGTGGCTCTTTCCTTTCCCATGTTAGGGAAGTTTTTGACTATAATCTCTTCAAATATTTTCTCGAGTCCTTTCTCTCTCTCTTCTCCTTCTGGAACCCCTATAATGAGAATGTTGTTGTGTTTAATGTTGTCCCAGAGGTCTCTTAGGCTGTCTTCATTTCTTTTTTTTTCTTTATTCTGTTCCACAGCAGTGAACTCCACCACTCTGTCTTCCAGGTCACTTATCCGTTCTTCTGCCTCAGTTATTCTGCTATTGATTCCTTCTAGTGTATTTTTCATTTGTTACTGTATTGTTCCTCTCTGTTTGTTTGTTCTTTAATTCTTCTGGGTCTTTGTTAAACATTTCTTGCACCTTCTTGATCTTTGCCTCCATTCCTTTTCTGAGGTCCTGGATCATCTTTACTATCATTATTATGAATTCTTTTTCTGGAAGGTTGCCTATCTCCACTTCATTTAGTTGTTTTTCTGGGGTTTTATCTTGTTCCTTCATCTGGTACATAGCCCTCTGCCCTTTTATCTTGTCTTTCTGTGAATGTGGTTTTTGTTCCACAGGCTGCAGGATTATAGTTCTTCTTGCTTCTGCTTTCTGCCATCTGGTGGATGAGGCTGTCTAAGAGGCTTGTGCAAGTTTCCTGATGGGAGGGACTGGTGGTGGGTAGAGTTGGGTGTTGCTCTGGTGGGCAGAGCTCAGTAAAACTTTAATCCGCTTGTCTGGTAATGGGTGGGGCTGGGTTCCCTCCCTGTTGGTTGTTTGGCCTGAGGCGACCCAACACTGGAGCCTCCTCAGGCTCTTTGGTGGGGCTAATGGCAGACTCTGGGAGGGCTCATGCCAAGGAGTACTTCCCAGAACTTCTGCTGCCAGTGTCCTTGTCCCCGCGGTGAGCCACAGCCACCCCCCTCCTCTGCAGGAGACCCTCCAACACTAGCAGGTAGGTCTGGTTCAGTCTCCTATGGCGTCACTGCTCCTTCCCCTGGGTCCCAATGCGCACACTACTTTGTGTGTGCCCTCCAAGAGTGGAGTCTCTGTTTCCCTCAGTCCTGTCAAAGTCCTGCAATCAAATCCTGCTAGCCTTCAAAGTCTAATTCTCTCAGAATTCCTCCTCCAGTTGCTGGACCCCCAGGTTGGGAAGCCTGACGTGGGGCTCAGAACCTTCACTCCAGTGGGTGGCTTTCTGTGGTATAAGTGTTCTCCAGTTTGTGAGTCACCCACCCAGCAGTTATGGGATTTGATTTTACTGTGATTGAGCCCCCCTTAACATCTCATTGTGGCTTCTCCTTTGTCTTTGGATGTGGGGTATCTTTTTTGGTGAGTTCCAGTGTCTTCCTGTCGATGATTGTTCAGCAGTTAGCTGTGATGCCGGTGCTCTCGCAAGAGGGAGTGAGAGCAAGTCCTTCTTCTCCGCCATCTTGAACCGATCTCAGAAGATCATTTCTTTTCCTTTCCTGGGCAGCCTAGAGACTGCAGAAGATCATGATGTCTTAATCTAAGTCCCTCTTCAGAGAGAGCATCACACACATTTCTGAGATCAAACTAATCTCCAGCTACTTTGCCAGGTGGACCTGAAGAAGTATGTTCCAGAGTCAGGACCTCAGATTTCTTCTTCTTTTAAAAAAATGTCACCTTTCCTGGGTCATCATCATAAACTTTTATATCAAGAAGCTGATCCTGATAAAGTGAGGAATGGAAAAGTTTAAATATGGGATGAGAATGATTTTTAAATGGTGGAGGATTTGCCTAAAATCATTCATGTTTTTCTATCCAGCAAGTCCTTTTGGAATGACGACAGACCTTTGAATATTTTCTTCCCTCTAATCATTACTTCAAAGAACCTGGAGAAGGTGTGAAAAATGAAATTGATATCTGTTGCTTTATGGCCAAAACCCAGGCCCACCCACTGCTCTTCGTTGGGCAACCCCTTTCTAGATCAAAGTCGCGTTCCCCAGGAATAAACTCTTAGGTCATTCACCGGCGACCTGTTATGTTGTTGTTACATTGGTGCCTGACTGTTACCCACTCCAGCCTCTAAACTGGAATGGGTGACAGTTCAGATCATGCTTTTAGTCTAAGGCCCGTTTACAGCTGTATGTCTGGGGACCACTTATCATTAGTTTCCTTGTCTATAAAATAATAGTTGTCACAGAACTTTGCAGTGGACATCCTAGGAGAAGTGTGTAAAGGTCTAGCAGGTGCCTGGAGTCTGAAAGGGTGCAGTACAGATACCCTCTCTTTCCTTACCTGTGAAAGGTGACCACTCATCTGGGGCATTTTTTATTATTATTAAAGCAAGGAAGAAGGCTTCAGCCTCTTTATCGATGCCTGCCACCCCGTGACCCATCAGCTGCTAAGTGTCAATAATTCTGCTGGTTTTCCTTCCCTGAACACAGATGGTGGAGGCAGCATCAGACAGTTCCCCAGGCATGCTAAACTGAACTAAAACATCACCCAGGGAGAGCCCCGTTCTGTTGAGAAAGCATCATCCAGAACCTGAAGTAGTTGTAAAACACAGAAAAGATTCCAGGATCACAAGCACCCCCTAGGGAGTGGCCAGGAGAACGGCAAACGGTATTAAAGCCTCAGCTAGCTGTATCCCCAGACACAGCTCTCTGTGGACAACAGCATCTCAACTAGGGTAAATCGGCTTAATCGTGAGGTGACTGCTGCCTGGCGTCCCTTTTCTTTCCTTGCTGTGTTAGCCCATGAATCATTGTCCCTGAGGCTGCAAAGGTTGGGAAGTTTGGTGGATGGAAAATGAGAATGGGAGTGAGATATATTAATTTCCTTTCCAGGAGTCTGAATTTGGAGGAGGCCTCTGCTTTTTCCCTATAATATAATCAAAAGTATATTTACACCAGCAGCGTGGGATTGATTGAAAGCGTACTCTTTGGAGTTAGACATCCTGGGTTGATGTCCTGACTATGTAATTGAATCAGCTGTCTCTCTTTCGGTGGATTATTTGACTTTTGACCTTGATTTTCTCAAACTATAAAATGAGAATAATAATATTAGTTCACTCAGAATTGTTTTAATTTTAAAATGAAATTATACATATGGAGTGCTTAGAATAATGCTTAACAAATAGTGTGCACTCAGTAAATGCTGTATTTGCTCTCCTTGTAGCAAATTGCTGGTATCCATGGCAAGAACACTGGGTTTTACATTCAGTTATCTAAGATTCTCTAAGACAGCTCTGGCATAATTTCTTCTGAGCTAGCACTCGGGTGACGCTGAAGACATCTTTTTCTATGTCTTTCATTCCTGGAGACCTCTGAGGTTTAAAGTTATATGTATCTTCTTTCCTTAGCAATCAATATCCATTACGTATAGCTCACGGTTACCGCTTTTCCTGGAGAAAGATGTTAATGGATTCTGTCAAGGCCACGAGGCAGCCACTTCCTTACAGAACGGCTTATGAGTTTCTTAAAAGCCTGACCTTCAGTTAGAAAGTGATCAGGAAGCTTCCAATGAGCTCAGGAGTCTAATCAATATTTCTCAGTCTTTGGTGATGATCAGTTGTCATCAAGGGTCCACCGAAATGTCATGTCACACAGGCTGTGGCTTTTCCTGACATTTTCTATCCATTAGGTGTCCCTGGAAAAGGGGGAGCTCTTCAAGTTTCCATGGCAGAAGTGGCTAATCTGCCGGCCTTCTAAAAAATAAGTTACACAGATAATACAAAATTTAAAAACAAAAGCAAAACCTCACAGGAGTCTTCAGGAGACTGGGTTATTTGGGACTATTGACAGGTCAGCTTCAAGAAGACTGGATTGCAGAGCTGAGAATAAATAGTGTTTGTCTTTCCAATTTAAAATCTCCAATCATAGCTTTCAGGCTGCCAGCCCAGCTCCCCTTTTGTTCAGTGATAATGATCCCTATTTTTCTACCTCAACCCACGACCCTGGCAGACAGGAAGTTGTGTCTGGCTAAATTCACAGAGTTACCTCCTTAATAATCAAGAACAGGACTTGAACACATTTCTTAGTACGTTTATTTAAAGTCATGATTTTGACGGCCTGGTGGTGTCTGACAAAGGGATGAAATCGTCCAGCAAGCTGCCCGTTCACAGGAGATTTAGTTTCCTATGTCGCCACCTAGTGAGCATTCTAAGAACTTCATTGATGGGTTGTCAGGTACAGACAGACCTGCCACATATATATGCACGTTTATAAGGAGGTTATTACCTTTCTTTAGAATATATTTCCCAGTTTTAGCACATGTGTGTGCTAAAATGTGTGGATTTTTTTAAAATTCCACAATCTCGTGTCAGTACAGATGCTTTGAGAAAAAGGCAAATTGGGTATATGGAGCTGGTTGATATTTGAGAATACAGTCATCCCTTTGTAATCATGAGTTCTGCATGCAGGGATTCAACCAACTGAGGATGAAAAAATATTTTTTAAAAAATTCACAACTTTCCAAAAAGCAAAACTTGAACTTGCCACATCCCAGCCACTATTTACATAGCATTTACATTTTATTTACAATTATTTACAAAGCTACTATTTTCATTATATTGGGTATTACAAGTAATCTAGAAATGACTTAAAGTATACTGGGAGGATATGCTTAGGTTATATGCGAATACTTTGCTGTTTTATGTAAGAGACTTGAGCTTGGGAGGAGTTTTGTTTGGGGGATCCTGGAGCCAATCCTCCACAGATACCGAGGCAGGACTGTAATGGATGCTATTGGCAATGCTGGTTTTGTCTTGTTTTCGTTTGGGTCACCATCGCTACATTCCTGGCAGAAATGATATAAAACTATACTTGAGATTCCTTGGCACTGTAGCATTTAGACAATGTATTTTAACAAATACGGATTCTGATATATTTTTTTGGAGAATTTTTTTTTTTTTTTTTTGCGGTACGCGGGCCTCTCACTGCTGTGGCCTCTCCCGTTGCGGAGCACAGGCTCCGGATGCGCAGGCTCAGCAGCCATGGCTCACGGGCCCAAGCCCCTCCGCGGCATGTGGGATCTTCCCGGACCGGGGCACGAACCCGTGTCCCCTGCATCGGCAGGCGGACTCTCAACCACTGCGCCACCAGGAAAGCCCTAGAGAATTTTTTAAAGTGATTTTGTGGGAAGTTAAACTGCAGAATCTATCCCCCAACTGCCCTCCACCCCCTGCAATATACAGCCACTCACGTCTCTGCTCAGTTTGACTTCTTTTTATATTTTACTGATTCCTGTGGGGTTCCCTGGTTCTGTATCACTCACAGGTCAGAGGTTTGGGCAGCGGTTTTGCTCAAATTCTGGGAGCCGATATACCTTTGGCCCTCTGCCCTTGGTCTGTGCCTGGGCTGGGGAGCATCGTCAAAGTTCAGCTGGGTTTCACTCATGCCTTGGATTTTCCTGTGGCGCTCTCTTAGGTACTCACCCCCCAGGTGGGGGTGGGATGGTGTGGGGGGCTTGTCAAACCTGCCATGCTTCTCTCATGTCCATACCCGCCTCTTCCCATTTCAGGTCGGTCCACTCTCGCCCTCCCTATGACTAGACCTCAGCCTAACTAAGATGCATCTTTGTCCTATTTGTTTTCTGTCGGCACTTTTGCTGATCAATCGTTTTGGCTTCCTGCTCACCAACCCAAACCAGCCCACTGAATGTCCTTAAAAAATGTAAATACAAAGTTAGATAAAAGGTCTTGGAAGGAGCAGTGCATGTGATGGGCCCCGAAGCCCCAGCTTGCGGATAAATCTGCCTCTGTCCAGGGCAGAGGGCACATGACCCAGCCGTAAGCACAGCCCAGCATCCGAAGACACAACCTCCCAGACCCGTAGCAAGCGCCGTCTAAGTTGAGGCAAGTACTAGCATCAGGAAGGGTTATTTATTCCTGGCAGGGCAGCAAGGCACTTACGGGGCTGAGGTGGGAGGCAGAGGTGCTCGGACAGTAGGTCTAACAGGTAAGTCCATTCCCACCAGGAGTTCTGTCAGTGCCTGTGGGTTCAAGGGAAAGGATTCAAACCCTGGGAGGTGACAAGAGCTAGAAATATCAAGGCTATGAAATCATAACTGGCTCCATAACCAGGGACAGAACTGGGCCTACAAGGGGCCCACTAGTAGGGGATGGCTGTGAAAATGCTTCCTAATCTGTAGACAATATTGGAAGAAGAAGATCCCTAAGAAATAGAGCAGAGAGAGGCAGCATTTGAAAGGACTGTAGGTAAAGTCTCTAAGGCCCAGGTTGAGTAGTATGGGCAAGCATGGTGAATACCACCTGAAATTAAAAAGATGCTCGATTGTCAGAAGGCCCCTGGGGTTATTTGAAAAACAGGGAAGCAGATTAGAAGACTAGAGTGATTATCTAGGCAGGAAGCAATGAAGCAGGAGGACTTAGGGAATTCCAGACATATTTATAATTGGAGAAAAGAAATTTGAAAAAAAAAGAAATCACTAGAAATTGGTAGTTAGCTGAATGTGGAGCCCAAGACAGAGGATATGAGTGACGTCCTCGGAAAGGACACCATGAGGGGAGTTTTCTGAAAGAGATATGGGAACAATAAAAAAAAAAAAAAAAAAAATCAAGAAAATGGTTCTTTTAAAGGGGGAATATCACCAAAATGTATATTGTTCATCAACATGTATTGTTCAGGCAAATACGGATATGTGAACATCCCTTCATTTTGTCTTTTTAAAAAAAATTGTTTATAGTTGATTTACAGTGTTGTGTTAGTTTCAGGTGTACAGCAAAGTGAATCAGTTATACATATACATATATCCACTCTTCTTTAGATTCTTTTCCCATATAGGTCATTACAGAGTATTGAGTAGAGTTCCCTGTGCTATACAATAGGTCCTTATTAGTTATCTGTTTTATATATAGTAGTGTGTATATCTCAATCCCAGTCTCCCAATTTAACCCTCCCCCTGACCCCTGCTTCCCCTGCCAACCATAAGTTTGTTTTCTACATCTGTGACTATTTGTTTTGTAAATAAGTTCATTTGTACCATTTTTTTTTTTTAGATTCCACATATAAGCAATATCATATGATATTTGTCTTGGACATGAGGATTATTGTTTGCTTTAATGAGGCTAGTATATATGATATGGAATTTCTCTTTTCTCAAAAATTTACATAAAATATTTCAATGAGTATATTTTGTATTAAGCATGCCTTTATCGGTATTGTTTCTTTCTTTCTTTCTTTTTACATATAAAGATTTATTTTAATCAGGTAAGTATTCATCATCTCTTTTTTAAGTGTCCAACTTATCCTGTGGAGGATACACAGGAGACAGGCACTTTTGTGGAGGTCAGAGCACAGAGGCAGACTCTGTATCTCCTACCAAGACCAGACTCATGTCACTCTGGAAAATGGGACAAATTAAATCTATAACACCTATCAATATATACTGTGAAACCTTATTTCATTACCACAGGCTGGTAAATGCCCTTGGTGCATGAATGCATTGCCCATCCAAGGTGCCAGTTTTGTTTCTTAAAGGAATAGCTTTGATTAGAAAAACAGATGCTTTTTGAAAGCACACTAGGTACAAAGTGCTGAGTCACTGCTGTCCTTTGCTGATTTCACTCACTCTTCCCATCAACCAGTCAGCAGAGCCACAGAAATTCACCAAGAACCATCAGCTTTCTTCTTTGATTTGCAGTCTTTATTTCATTGAATCAGAAAATTTGCAGTTAGCCCTTGAAAACTTTATTTCAGTAAGTGAAAAAATAATTGCAGATAGCTTTAGCAGTTAACAAAAAAGAAAACAGAGAACCCATGAGAACACTTTGAGGAGCCCCCATATAAGAAGGAGCTGAAATCATTCCCAGGACAATCCCGCGCATCACCGTCAACTGACAGGAAGGGAAGGAAACAGTGCAGAAATCGCACAGGAAGTGCTCAAACCCGTATATTGTAAGGATCTCAAAAGCCCTTCGTGGGAATTGTCTTTCTTCTCTGCTGGAGTCAATTTTCTGAAATTTTTGTAATGCTCTGACTTTTCTGTCAAGTTCTTAAGGAATTCTAAAAAATAAGGAATTTTGAATTAACGTCTAGTCATTTAGAATTAACAGAAGCATTTCATGTCCTCTTTGGCTGCCACCACAAGTTTAAGAAGGATTTTTGTAGTTAAAGTGACTATTCTTTTCCCTCTTTCACTGTCTACCTTTTAATTAACTAGTGGAATCTGATGTTTCCTGCACAGATTTCCTTGGCATCTCTGCAGGAGAGAAGTTCATTTAAACCATAATTAATGGTAATTATGTCAGGTTCAAATTAAGATAAGTACTTTTATGTTCCCAAAGAAATAACCTGTTATAAGAGATGTTTTACTTCTTAGACTCAGCGTTGTAATTTACTGTCCTCTAAGTTTTGACTCTTTTTTTTTTTTAAGTAATTAGATTAATGTAAGAAAATCCTAGAGCAAGAAGACTATTTTTTGTATTAAGGAGCATTTGAAAAATGGTGGATTTTTTTGGTAGCCTATGTCTATGCCATTCTACAGGTAAATATTACAGAAGATGTTGTTTCTCTTCACCGTTTTCTGTCTGGACAAAAAACATTTGAAAAACTACCAGAAATATGTGTAGCAAACATCTAGGGAAGGTTAAGAAGATCTTGCATCCAGAATCCTCAGCCTAGCCTTGCACGGCCGTTTTGGATATCCAATTTCAAGCTCTAAATAAAAAGAGATGGTTAAAAGTAAATTGTTTTCTGCAAAATCTATAAGCATGTTATATTTCATTTATATCTACTAATTACAGTAACCTTTCTGGATTCTCTTGTACTTCATTTATTCACATTTTCCCAGATCGCCTTAGCCATGGCTAATTAAGCCGTCATTATAAAATAAAATCAACAAGCCTATCACAAAAGAAAGAAAATCATTTTATTTTTCAATACAAGAAGCCAGTTTGCTTGCACTAAGGAGCATCTCTTTCTACTCCCCAGTATGAGACAGGTTCATCCTTGTGGAGTGGAGGGACCATTAGAAAAGTCTTTTCTTCTCCATCCCAACAGGGAAAGTGTATTGGGCAGTATTTCTAGTAAGAATGCTTTCTTGGGGAAAGCTTCACATTAACCCAGTACATTGTAGGGACTCAACAAAAGTCACTGAATGGATGAATGAAGGAATGAAAACAACAACTCTGAATGCTCATTTTTTCTCCCTTTGGCAAAAATCACAATTTTTTGATAAATTTTCTGACATTAGACCTAATAATTCAAAAGTGAAATCATCCCTCGGGCATAGTCAGTTATTGATTTGTAAGTGAAAACTTGGACAAAGTAACCATGGAAAAAACTGTTCCATTAGAAAGGATGCCTTTTCTATGATTACCAGTACTGTTATGTCCTTTAAAATACCTCATGAGAACCCATGGGTATGTATACTCTAACCAAGAAAAGTTTGAGAAAGAAATTTTGTTTTTGTTGTTATTTCCAAAATGTGTTCAGACTCTGACACTGTTGAATTCTAGCTTGCTCCTTCAGTCAAGTTGAAAACTCTTGGACTAAAACATGCACTGCTGAATTATCAGTTAGAAATTTAAACATATCAGGGGAAACAATTTCAACCTTCCTAATCTTTTGATAAGAACAGAGGATCTCTCCAATCAATGAGTAGACAAAGAACACAAAAGGAGGCTAGCATTTGAAAAATCTGTGTCAGGAACAAAACCAGATTTCACACACAGGCACACATACACATGAGCACATATACACACAGACCACCTCTTTTTGATCCATGAAAAACCTAAGACTGTAAATCGCTAGGGAATGGAGGGGATGGGGGTGGGGTGAGGCAATGATAGTTCAGGATAAGTGAAGTTTTATCAGAAGCCATGTTTCCTTGTTATCCTGATTGTAACTCTCTCCAACAATATATTTGGTAAGAAGATTGCCAAATATTTTTCAAGTACTAGAGTTTTCATTCAAAAAACATCTCAGTTGAAATCCCAGTAAAACCAATTTATAAAAAGGGACTGTGCTGGTGGAGCAGGGCATGGGGAGATATGCTCATTCCGTGCCACCCTGACTATACAGCACGTTCTGAGACCCTTTTGTGTGACAGGCAGATTCTGTGGAGCCACAGACTGAACACTACCTTAATCACACACTTCTAGCCATTGAACAATGCGTAATGAGAATTGCTGAGTTTACAAAGATGTAGTTGAGAATCTCGGTGATTTTGGTGTCCAGTTCTGAATAAGAAGTGTTCTGTGTGACCTTGAGGATACAGGTGTAGATAAAGATTCCAGTGGTACAGGTGCTCTTAGAAACTTGGTAATATATCTTTTTTGGCTCCGTGTCTCTCGTGCATGTGTGGGCTGATTTAGCTAATTTGTTTCTTTCTCATCAATATTTATTCAGGGAAGACATCTCCTCAGTTAGCGGAAAGCCCTCTGCTAATCAAGGCCTCTCTGGAAGCTCTCATTGGGTTTGACCCCTGAGAACCAGGGCTGGGACCAGGGCGAGGTGAGCAGGGCATTTGTCCCAGGAGCAGCATTTAAGGGGTACAAACAAACTCTGTGATCACAATCAATAATATGTTAATGTGTTGTTTAAAAAAAGAATCAGAACTAATTCCCAAGAATTCATGATGAGCACAGTCAGTATTTTAAATAATGACAGTATCTGACTGTGTACTTACAAGAGTCACTGTGCTCTTTATCACCCTAATCCCAGCCCTGCTGAGAAGTAGGAAGTTCCTGTTTCTGCCTCAAGTCAGAGAGCCATGTTATACTGTTGGAAATTTTCAAGGGACCAATGAGTGGTTAAGAGGTACCAAGATTATTAGTGAAATGTACACAGACTAGCACAACCAACAGAAAAGAGCCAAGGGACCATACCAGCGTGATGTAGTGCGGACTCAAGAAACTGGTTGAAGTCTCTCCAAGGACCCTGCAGTTCTTGGCTGATGAAAAGAGATACTCTTAACCTGCAGTTAGGGCTCAAACAAATATGACTATTTTCCAAGCCTACATAATACATTTGCTAGTCGTCTCCAGGATACAGTCCTAGTAAATGTACAGATATTGAAACACACAGGGACCATATTCTTGCCTAGGTTGTTCTCTTGTGATGGATGAGTCTAACAACTTATCTGTAAATCAAGCATACATATAAGAGTGGGAGTTTCTTTACATGTTATGATATGAGTAGTTCAAGGTCAGTCTGTTAACTTCCAAATCTTAGAGTCTCTAATTGTCTGCATGCCTGAAATTCCACAACCAGGCACATCCCTTTGGACCTTGGAGGTCTTTGAGGATTTCCAGAACTTACTATCGTAATGCAGATGTGCCCTGCCGAAGTTACCTTTTTGAAGTGCTTTCTTTTAACCCCCGTGGATATTAATACAACCAGGCAGCATGGTTCAGTGGAAACAGGACCTAGGAGAGGCACTGGGTACCAGACAGAAAAGCTAACCAAATATCATTAATGTAACTGGGAAAGGACACCAAACACAGATCTTTTCCAAACCACAATTTTGCTGAGAACTGGCCTTTGATGGGTAACTAATGTATCAGACAGGAGTCAGCTAAGTCATTATTATTCATATAATTTTATGACAAATAATACAAAAAACCTAAACAAGAGATTCAAGGACCCAAACTGTCCTATAAATCTACATTTATAATATATTATGCTATATGGTTAATTAAATTCATTCATATATTTAACAAATATGAGCTCTTCTTCTAAGTTCCCCCATTTAACTAAAAATCCAAAAAGCCCTTAAGGATTTTGTATTCAATATAAATATGCCCCAGGCTCTATTTGAACCTCTGGTGACTATCTATCATTGATCATATGCTCAGGCTAACTTCACCTGAATCCTTTCTCTGGGAGTGCAACTGTTTTGCACATTAATTTAAAGAAAATGTAATTAGGAAAGTTACTGCGACAGTGCATGAGGCATAGTAGACACTTAACACATATTAAGTGCTAAATATATACCAGACACGGTGCTAAGTGCATTTACATTCAGTTTCTTATTTAAACCTGATATTAGCATCCTGTGTTCTCATATCAGAAAATCTCAGTGTAAGCTTAATAAATTATTACACAATATTTTCCTTTCATTTGCGTGGACAATGTAGACTTGTTGATTTGGGTCACTACTGGCATAATAAAATGTATGAATGGATAAAAATGATCAACCATCATATTACCAGAGAAAGGGTAACTATACAGACATAAGTAAGAGAAGTTCAGTAAAAGCCTTTCTACTATAATGTCATATATGTGTTCCTGGGGGTAGGGTGGGAGCTTGTTCTGTAATATTGTACAGTAAAAAGCACAGGTCTTTTGGGACATGGAGAGTTGGGGTAAAGCATTCAAAATCTCTGGAGCCATGGAGCAAAACCAAAAAAAAAAAAAAATCCTTATTTTAAAATACTAGCACCATTATATTTTCATTGGCATTTGCATCTAACAAGGATCAGTTCATACTTCCTTCAAGACTTAGGTCCTGGTGGGCAGTTTCATCGGTATAATCTTATCGCAAATTCTTTCCTCACTGGTTAACTTTTTTTAAAGGAATGCTTTTGTAGCTTCCTAAGCAGCACTCACATTTTTTTTTTTTTTCCACCGAGTCAAATGCTTTGGAAATCATAGCTGTTGTTAAAGGTGCTGAACAAGCCACTGCTTGCAAGGACTTTTACAGGATTGTCAGCTTTTTTATTAGGTTTTCATATATTGCTATGGGTGTTATTTTAATAAACTTTTCTTTTAATGTAAAAGATACACAAAGAAATGTACAAACAGAAAGTATGAGGTGGGTGAATTTTTAAAAATGAGCACCTATGGGTAACCGAACCCCACCCAGATCAAAACATAAAACTTTAACTGTTCCCTCTGAAAATCTTCCCTGTGGTATGACTACCCTGACTTCTAATACCATAGAGTAGTTTTGTCAGTTTGAATTTATATAAGTTGAATCATACAATTTGCTTTTAGGTTCGGTGTGTTGTCTAAGAGTATGTGACAGTAAGATATCACATATAATAGTATGTTGTAAATGTCAGTAGTTTGTTCGTTTTTCCTTCTCTGTAGCGTTATTGGACATACGTATTATTTTCACTTTTTGCAAATAATGCTGTTGGAACATTATTGTTGATGTTTTCCGATATACACATGTACACATTTCCATTCAGTGTGTTCATAATGACAGGAATTGCTGGATTACAGCGAATGTGTATGATCACGTTTAGGGTATAGTATGAATTTTGCCTATTGGTTGTACCATTTAAAGTTTCATTAGCTTTTATGAGAGTTTTTACTCTCTATATCCCCACTAATAATTGGCATTGTTGCCCTTATTCATTTTTAGTCATTTCTTGGAAAAATACAATACAGATAAAAAACACACACAAAACAGATTCATGGCTTAATGAACCATTTAAGGTAAATATCCTTGCAATCACTGCACTGATTAAGGAATAAAACTTTGCCATTTCAAGTTTCCTGTCATTACTGTCACCCACTTCCTCCCCCCAAATTAGCCACTTTCCCAACTTAAAATAATGACCTCCTCCTTGCATGTGATTTTACACTTTTACCCCCAAATATTTATCTTGTAACACCATCGTTTAGTCTTGTACATTTTAAATTTTTTACGAGAAAGATTTTTCCCAGTGTTTTTCTGATACTGATCTCTAATAGAATTTTATTTTGAGAACATATTTTGTATGACCCCAATTCTTTTAAATTTATTAAGATTTGTTTCATATCCCAGAATATGATTTATGCTTGTACATTTTTCCAGTCATGCACAAATTAGTATTTTATTTAACCAATATATTCTGCTCTGAAATAGTGTCTTGGTATGTTTGAGTCCTGCCATCCTCTCCTTCCCCACCTGTCAACGGAAGGTTATTGGTGTGGAATCAGGTTAGACCATTCTGCATTTCCCACCTCACTTAGCTTAGGGGTAGTTCCACTTCACACATACATACAACTACTTTTTAAATTGATTAGTGCAAATGATATTTTCTTACATGTAGGGGGTGAATATCAGGTAAGATGGACTCAGTCCTTGTCTGCTGCTCATCACCAAAGTATCCTTTATTCTCCACTCCTAGGGTTTCTCTCGGTGGGCTGTCAAGAAAGGAATTGAATGTTGATACCAGCTAAAGTATGAGGTAAGCCGGTGGTTAATATTAAATCATCTCGGAGATTTTTTAAAGACTGATACTCATGTTACACTCTATAACAATTAAATCTGATGGAGGAATCAAATTTAGTACTTTTAAAAAATCTCCTTTTAAAAAAAAATTGGAGTATAGTTGCTTTACAGTGTTGTGTTAGTTTCTGCTGTGTAGCAAGGTGAATCAGCCACGCGTATACAAATATCCCCTCTTCCTTGGATTTCCTTCCCATTTAGGTCACCACAGAGCATTGAGTAGAGTTCCCTGTGCTGTACAGTCTGTTCTCATTAGTTATCTATTTTATACATAGTAGTATATGTATGTCAATCCTAAATCCCTTTTGATTCCAGTGTGCAGCAAAGTTTGGGAGTCACTGGGATAAACATTTCAATGAGAGCAAAGTGTGTAAAAGCCTGACTTATTACTAATCTACTTGGCCTTCAGTAAGAGGCCTATACTTTTCTCCCATCTCTATGGCCATAAAGCTTACATAGTCTCAGTCATGGTCCCCTTCAACACACAGAGAATACAGACATACCTTTGAACTTGCTTCAACTTAAGTACATTTTTTGTAACGAATTAATACTATGACAACCACAACACCAGTAATAACCAGGATGAGCCCAACCACCAGGATGGAGATATCTGTAACATTAAGACACATGAACTTCAGCCAGGACATCAACTTTAGGATGATGGAATATTAACACTTAACTGAGCTGTTACAATTCTGCTTATTCCTTCCTTAAAGGGCTTTAATTCTCCCTCCACCGGTTATTTTTTTAAATAAAGTGAAAGACCAAAACATTGCACAAATTATTATCTGTATTAACAATTAACACTCCACCCAAGATTCCATTGTGCTTAAGGGAATCACAGTCAGCAGGAAAAGTTGGATTGTCAGTTATTGACTATAGAAAAGGCCTTATTGTGTTACGGCTTCTTAGAAGAACTCATCCAAATTTAACTAGAAGGAGATATGTTCATTCTAAAAAGAAATTTTAGTAAATTCAAACTTGGGTATTTAAATATCCAATGTACCAAGAATTCCATACAAATCCATACAGAAATACAACATATGTGCAGTAGACTTAGAATATAAGCAAAAAGCATTCTCACTGGTCAGGCTTTTGATATATGAAAGATATTATATTAATCTAGGATGCTCACTGGTAGGTAACCTTTAAGGTTTCCTCCCATTCCGCAGATGCCTGTACTGCCTCACACTGGCACTCAAGTTCACCATCATCCACCTGGAAGAGCCGTAAATCATAATTCATCAAAGGACTGAGGTAAGTTGTGTTTTGAAGCTCATTTAGCTTAGTGCCAGCTCTACATCAAACACACACACCCAAAAATACACACACCCACGCACTCATGAACTTTTTATTGATTAATTAACGAAACTGCTTACCAAAATCAATGTTGGGAAAAATAAGCAAACAAAATACAAGGAGCAGCTGTCTTTGAAGATGGCCTTGGAACAAGAGAATGATCCTGACAAATTCAAAACCAGATGAGCCAGGTAGTTTGACTTATTTTTCCAGAAGCCATAAATCTTATTAAATGAACAGCCCGGCTAGAGCTGGACATGTCATAGCCAAAGAGGAGACTCTAACTAGGCTTAGTAACAGTGAGATAATATTAACGTGGGAAAAAAGTGATGGCATAATGTTTAGTTCATCAAAGAGCATTGTGTAATGGTTAAGAACACACACTCTTTCTGTATTGAATTCTCAGCTTTTCCTTGCACATACCATCAGTGCGACTGGTTCACCATCTCTGAAAGTGGGCATAGAAATAGTACTTATCTTTTAATGTTGTTATGAAGCTTTTAAAATTTAATATATATGTAAAATAATTGAAAGAGTACAACTCTATATACGTGTTACTGATTAGTTTGGCTTAGGAAAGATGTTACCCACACATGCAAACTGCTAGGTACTGCTAGTATTGAACAGTGTTAAATGAGTGAAAAAAATTGCTTTTATTGTTTTTCTCAAAAGCTTTAGGCTATTGTTGATATTGGTGTAATTTAACTGTAAGTGAAATTATGATAGATCCAATGTTAAACTTCAGGTTTAAACTTCATTCATATGTAAGCTCCTGGGTTTCTAGATTACCAGTCCAATGATAAGACATATACTTGCAACACTGGCATTATCTATGTATAATACTTGGTTTGGCTTTTGGATCAATATTATTGATGATACATGAAAAAAATGGATCCCCAATGCATATTTTATTTAAAAATCACTATACATACATATATACATACACGCTCATGTGCACACCTGCACTTATACATGGGCTCAGGAATGAAGTCTTGTGTAAATAAATGACTGGTAAGACACTAATTTGAAAAGGAGTCAAACCTTACAGAATTTTCATTGCACTGAGAGGAGCAGTCGGTTGAATTGTAGGCCTGCGCAGTAGTCACACATTCACCATTGCTGCACACCTAGAAATGAAGTCACCAAGATGAATTAGAATTACTTGCTCTTAGAATTTACATCATTTGTTCTGTTGTGAAAAACCACATGTAGAATCTTCTGTGGAAGAAGAAATCCTCTATAAACATTCAATGGTTATTTGAAATGTGTACTGCACATTCAAATACTGTTGTATACAAACATTAATTATTATAGTGTCTATGTCCTTATTAATTCTTCAAATGTTAATCTATCAAAGATTCCACCACTGTAATTGCAGCGATTTCTTCTGTTACTTCTATCAGGTTTTCTTCTCATTTGATAAGGATCTGTGATCGTTTATTTCACAGTTGCTGGTTGGGCATTTTGTCAAAATCAATTAATCTTCTTATTTATACTTATTACTTTCGTTTTAAATTACGCTCGTCTTGGGGGGTAGGTTTTATGACCAAATTACTGTTGTTGTGTTGCTTGTGGTTATTGCCTGGCTTATCTTAGCTCATTTATTTGTCAACTGTTATTTTTAGTTTTACCTGTTTCTTTAGAAAAAAAGCTTACATCTGGAAATGTTTTTCCAACTCTATTGAGGTATACTTAACAATTAAAAATTGTATATATTTAAAGTGTATATCGTGATGACTTTAGGTACTCTTATACATTGTGAGATGACCACAAACAACCTAATTAACCCACCCATCACCTCAAATAGTTACTTTTTTTGTGATAACACCTAAGATCTACTTCTCAGAAAATTTCAGGTACACATTACGGTATTATTAACTATAGTCACCATGCTTTACATTAGATCTCCAGAAGTTATTCATTTTATAATAGAGAGTTTGTATCCTTTAACCAATGTCTCTCTGTTTTCCCTACCCCTCATCCTCAGCAACCATCATTCTCCTTCCTGCTTCTGTGACTTTAATTTTTTTTAGATTCCACATATAAGCGAGATCATACAGTATTTGTCTTTCTGTGTCTGGCTTATTTTGCTTAGCATAAGTGAAATATACAAGTTCATCCATGTTGTTAAAAAGGATTTCTATTTTTTAAGGCTAAATAATATTCATATATATATATATATATGAAGTCACATATATGTGTATATATATATTTACATATATAATCACATTTTCATTATCCATTCACCTGTCCAAGGACATTTCAATTGTTTCCATTGGCTATTGTGAATAATGTTGCAGTGAATACGAAAGTGCAGATATCACTTCAACTTAAATTCATTTTCCAGTTGGCTGGAGTACTTGACTATTCTTCTTTTCAGAAAATAAATGCTGTCTAATTTTACTGTATATTGTCTTAATCATAAGGTTGTGAGGGTGTTGTTCTATTACTTTACATTCTGAATAATAGCTTGGTTATATATATGGTTTTAGGGTCACCATATTTCTGTTTCCCAAAACTGTGGATTTTGCTGCATTATCTTCCGGCATGTTTTGTTGGAGATAAATATGATGGTAACTTGATAATTTTTCCTATTGAAAAATAATACTTGCCTTCTTTTGTGCTCATAGAACATTTTCTTTATTGTTGACTTCATGGTGTGAAGATAAGTCTAAATGCTCATTTATTTTTATGATTTTTTCCTGGTACTGAGTTTTTACTTTATTCTTTCCTAAGCTCAGGGACATTGTTGAGTATTATTTCCTTAATTACATTTTTTACCTCTATTCTGTTTCCTTTATCTAGAATTCCTATTAACACTGTATCAGGTTTCTTAGCACTGTTTCTCTTGCTTTTATTCATTTTCTTTTATTTTAAAAATTTTCCTTATCTTATTTTTCTGTGTTAAGAAGTTTAGCTTCCAATTTCCTTTTTTTTTTTTTTTTTCCCCTGGAGTTTCTATTCCATGGCTTACTGCATAAATTGCATATAAACAGGCAATCACGATTCATTTTGCACTTTGAAGGCAGTGCTTCTTGATTTCAAATTATATCATTTTTATAGATTTAATATCCTTCTAAATAGTATAAAATATAAATTTAACTTATTTCTAAAGGATTTTCCTCTTTTTAAAAATGCATCTGTTTCATAGGAGACTATCATCTTTGATATCTTAGACTGGTCTCCTTTGTTCACTACTGAATTCTCTTATGTCTGTTATTTATCTTCTTTCCTTATGCTTCTAGAATGGGTTTTCTATATACATGATTAAACACTGAGAAACATTGTTTTAAAACCCATGTAGACCTCACTTCAAGTATTGCAGGCTCAACTAAAGGAAAATACTGAGATGTATTTTATTTTGATTTTGCTGTTCTGTATGTTTAATAAAGAGATAACTACAGAGACAGTTTTTGAGCAATTCTTCTCTGGTAGAGAATGAAAGAATTAACTAATTTCCTCTCTTTCTTCTCTTCTCTCCTCTACTCTCATTCTCTCTGCAGTCTACTATCTTTCTCTCTTACTGTTTCTCGTCTTTTACTTTTCATCTTTTTTTCTTATCTATGTTGTAAGTTCTATAGTATAACTAAGGAAAAGGGCACCCAGGGGTAATGGGATATGTTTGTCCTCTTTTCCCATGCCAAATTAAAATTTACCCAGAAAGAATAACTACTAAGAGAAACTAGAATGTTTTTAGGCATTTAAAGTTCCTCAAGTCTAAAAAATAGTATCTCAGAATAAATATGAAAATGACAAATTCTGTCAGTAGTGTCCTTGTGATACCTCTACAGACTAGCGTTTGCTATGCATAGATTCCCTCAATAGGAATTGGTTCAAGAATTGGTACCATTGTGAGTGGCGCACTTCTGTACTAAGATTTCTCTAGAAGGAATTAGGCACTCAATGTGGTGGTACATGGTCGTGATGTGTTTGCACAATCATGAAGTGTTCCTTAATAACTGCTCCCCTATCATTTTCTTGGCTTAATTCCTGCCATTCTGTGAAAGGGATGTTGTACGTTTGCTTTGTACCTCTGGCTGATTTTCCTTATCTGAAGTGAGTAGAAAATTATTCGGTATTTTCTTCAAACCAATGCCTCATATACTCTATCTTACTGAACGTCCTTGAACTTTCTAGTTTGTGGTTGGTACACATACCCAAATTTTCACAGGTATTAACTCCTCGCCATTTTTATGTTTATTTAGTCTTTTAATGGGAAACTGTATAATTAAATCTATGGACTTGAAATAGAGGTCTCTATGAAATTATTAAATTCTGATTCTGCTTTTACATGCTGAATTTTTACTTTCCAATTCATTTATCTATCTCATTATATGAATGATACTGTAATGCTTGTGGATGGCAGTGTCAGGGGGTGGTTCATATCACAGAAACTGCTCAACTTCAAAATTGCTGATTTTCTCTACGGCGTTATATTTTTTCAAATATTCTTGTGTTTTTAAACCTTGATGAGATGGCTACTGTTTTTAGTTTACATTCTCACGTTTTCATCTTGGAGTGATAAAGCCTTTCCAATCAGGCTTCACTCTACCTGTTCAATTTAATTTTTTGCCATTTCACTCGGAGCGCCAGTCACTCTGAAATTGTCAGCTACCTGTCTATGCCATACACTTGTACCTTTGCGTATTATGTAGGTATATTTCTTTTTAAAAGGTCTTTTCTCATCTTCTGTGTGTTGAAAAATGTTGTTCATAAAGTCAAAGCTGAAATGTCGCTCATTTAATGGTGTCAGAAGATGCCACTCTGTGTTCTACAAGTAAAGTCAGCCACTTCCTTTGGACTCGTGCACATTGATCACATCACCGTGAAAACAGTTGAGTTTTGTAGTGATACACTTAATTTAATCTACGAAATTCTCAAGTACACTCATCTTTACATCAAGTGTGTCCTGCACAGACACTGGCACCATAGTATGTGCCCAGTAAATATGTCTGAATGAATAAAATAAATGAAGAATCTATGGCTACTTCATAGTCAAATAAATTTTTAAAAATTCAGTCTATAATTTTATTGAGCATCTACTGTAAGACACTAATTAAGCACATTTATAATATTTTCATAATTTGTATAACAAATATTAAGCAAAATGAATATTTACTATAGTGTTATTGCTACTCTGCTCAATTAAAAAAATACTGCAGAGTTTTTTTTCTGTGTTCCCATATATAAGCCCTCTGGAACCATTTATAGGATCCAATGAGGTTTTAAGTGACTGGACAAGCAGTTTTAATAAAACAAAGGGCCTTCATCTTACCAGTCCATCTCCACATTTTGTTCCAGGAGCAACCAGGCCAAAATCCTTAGAATCGTGGTATAAAAAAAAAGTTTTGCATTCAGTGGCATTCTACTTCAGAGGCTTCTTAAGGTGATAGATCTTTTCTTCTCCAAGGACAGAAGAATGCTGCCCACCTGTGCAGAATGTCTTTCCACATTTGATATCTCTGAAGGAAAGGAGGAGTATTCTCACACTTGGGACCAGAAATACAATAGAACTTTAGAGACTAGGTTGGAAGTGAAGTGGCCTGGTCACGTTTTTCTAAACCAGGCTTGTCAGAGCCCAGGAGAGGCTGGGTAAACTGTTGGACCCTGTTTCCTGACCCTGGAAACTGAGATGAGTAGACAAAGATGTAAAATGATTGTATTTCTTTATGATATCTATGTAATTCTCATAAAGCAATATTAGCTCAAGTTTACAGGAGAATATTTCTTATTAGTAATTTGAATTAGCATAACTTTAATCAGGATATTAAGATTTCCTTCTTACTCTTTCTTGCGTGGAGCACATCAGTTGATTCTCATAACAAATCTATGAAGTTGCTATCATTATAACCCCCTCTTTACAGATTAGGCTGCAATTGGAAGTGAGAGAAGTTAAGCTACTGCCCATTTTTAGGATTATATTTAGAAGCAAAGTTGAACTTGATTCTAGGTTTTTTTTATTGTTGTTTACAGTCCAAATCCTGTTTGGGGGCACACAGAAAGCCTTGCCAAATGTCAGAAACAAACCCAGAAGTGGGGGTCAGCACATGCTTTTTAAAAATCAGATCTAGCATCCAATTGTCCCATTCTGTCTTCAACTTCAGCGTCTACCTTTCTTCTGATGGCTTTCCTTCTTTTTTTCCTCTTCTCCCCTTTTCTACTTATTTTCACCCTCCTTCTGTTTGCTTCTTTCTCTCCTTTTTTGTAGCTTCTTTTCCTCTCTTTCTTCCTAAGAATCTTAAACCTTTCCCATCTTTCCTCCTTGTGTTCCATGACTTTCAGTTACAAAATACAGAACATAAATGCCGGTTAATTCCATCAGGGATGTGTGCTCTCTCCCTTCTTGCTTCCCTTTCTTCCTAATCTCCTCAGTAAAAACAGGCTGGCAGCTGTCAGAACAAGAGCTGTTCTGATTTTGCAAAACACTCTCAGAGGGCACGTACTTTTCTTTACAAGGCACTTACTTTTCTTCAGAAGGAATTAATACGTGTTTCTTGTTTTTGCAGTATCCAAATTTATTTCCAATGTTATTCATCTTGTAGCAGATATCAGAACTGTCTTTTGCCTCTGGGACCCAAAAACGGTATGATAAAAGTAAAACATTGAAAGCATGAATATGACATATCATAAAATGCCTTACTTTTCTAATATAATTGAAATTTCAGTGTCATGTAGCAGTGAAGCAGAATGGGACAACTGAATAACTTAAAAACTATCCTATTGCCTCGGGAGGATATTTTAGGAAGGAATATGAATATAAAAAAGAAACATACCTTAACTCACATACTGAGCTAGTCAATTAATATTAGAGGTAAAGTCAATGAATATGAAAGGTATTATTCAGAAAGGTGCCAGGTGCCAATATCTGGCACAAATGGCATTATCTCCAATCTTGTCCCCAGATTCCTAAGGGACAGTAACAGAAATAACGGCTGTTATCTTTATCAATCATTCACTGTAATTGTCTCTCGCCTTTATCAAACACTTCAGAGCACTGATCATCCCGGGTGGGACAATTCCCCATGAAGCAGTAGCCTTTTGCATTCTTGCAAGGAAATCCATTTATTTGGAATTGGTCCTTAGGACACCCGGAAGAGTGGCCAGTACACATCTCAGGAAAATCACACTCATCTTTTGCTGGTCTGCATATAGACGCTGCTTTTTTCAGCTGTTGAAGAAAAACGAATAGATTGAATCTTGGACACCCATAGGTTAGGAAAGGTTCAGTAAGTAGGAGGAAGTAAGGGGGTTGACCCATTTAATTTATCTAAAGAAGTTTTAAGGATGGATCATGACTTCCCTCTCCACTCCACTGAGAATTATTAGTATTCTTGGTTTTTATGTAATTTCAGGAGCGACAAGTTGGTGTTTTTGAAATTTGGTATTAGAGCAGCACTGAGAAGAGTTGGAATGGACATAAAATGGAGAAATGAAGCATATGTTCTGTTCATCTTGCCTTCTTCATCCCTTTAGTACATCCCTTTCTCACACACACACACTCCCCCCCACCGTACACACACAACTGGGAGCACCTGACTCTAATGAGGAATCACCACTCCCAATAAATCAGATCTTTTCAGATGAACTAAAAACATACCCAGGCTCTCACTGCTGGAGGGCACGACATGGAAATATTCCCTCTCATTCAGCCATTCAATATGCATTTAATTTGTGCTGGGTTTTGGAAAGATTTGAAGATGAATAAAACACACTTCCTTTCCTTTGTCAGTTCGCAATCCAGTGGCGTGAAAGAAGTGTCAATAAACCCTTAGACAGAGGCATTTGGACTTTTGGTCATCTTTCCTAGGAATATATCTCCAGCTACTAGTCACTGTCACTTTCCAATTCCAGGATAACCCTTTTCACTTTCAGTTCACTGTTGTTGGGATGCCATTTTCCCCCTCAGCTGAGGTGAAATAGGTTGGTAATGATCGACAAAAAAAGCAAGAATCATGTTAGTCGTATAACTCCACTCCTAAAAGTCCAAGCACTGCTTACCTGCTTCTCCACTCTCCAGACCATAACACTGCTTAGTATTTAGAAGTCTGAGCATCTCAGAAGAGGCTGTATTGGGTACAAGCAATCTTAGCTCCAATCTGGGATTAGTGGTGGAAGGTCATTCAGTGGCCAAACGACTCTTTGGTTCTATGTATACTTAATAAACTGAAACCAGAGAAACCCAGTCCTAGCAAAGGATCTTACCTGACAAGATACACAGCATTCTCCTTCTGCACAACTAAATCCTGGCTTCAACATACATTTGTGTGCCTCACAGCAAGGATTAGTGCACTCCTGGCAATAATCAAAAATGAAAAATTAGGGCTTTCCTGGTGGCGCAGTGGTTGGGAATCCGCCTGCCAATGCAGGGGATGTGGGTTCGTGCCCCGGTCTGGGAAGATCCCACATGCCGCGGAGCGGCTAGGCCCCTGAGCCATGGCCGCTGAGCCTGCGCATCTGGAACCTAGGCCTGCGTACCGCAAAAAAAAAAAAAAAAAAAATTAGAAGCAGTTTGTAGTTTGGCTCCTGTTCGAAGAGTTAATTTGTGGTGCTTCTATGCAATTTAGCCACAATTGTTTTTCAGAGTTAAATCCAAATGCATGGTCCTTGGCTATGATATGTATACAAAGACTACTGCTTGCAACTGGTGTTTGGGACTTTTACTTTGTTTCCTTCCCTTGTGCTGTTCAGTACTCCACAGCTAATGATTCTCACTGGTAGCATACAAAGCCCAAAGTTTGTGACCTTCCATTCTCCTGATGACTTCTGTTCTCTGGAAGAGTCCTGCTGCTTCTCATGCTAAATGTTGGGTGTGAGACTTCTGATTTTATATTTTCCTCAAGATGCTAAATATTTCTGGCTGAACTTTTAACAAAATGCATCGTTAGATAATAATAACAGGATGGACACTTAGACCCTATCTGCTGAAACAAAGTTAAGACTGCAAAATATTGTCTGCATCCTGTCATGTAAGGTACTTCAAGTGTTGGAATGAAACCGTAGAACTATTCCAAAAAATGCACATAGGCAAAAGCATCACTTTCCAAAGTTAGGATTCTCTTTCCATTTAATCTGAGACATTTGAAAAATAGAAGCTGTAACCTCTGGACCTTCGCTGCCTCCGCTCTGATCTTGGAGTCTCTTCATAGCCAGAGTGAATTTTGAATTGTGCAGTGTCTAGAGCATAGCTACTTAAAATGTGGTCCTTGGACCGGTGGCCTTAGACAACCTTGCAGGTTGGTAGGAATAGGATCTCAGTTCCACTCCAGACCTACTGAATCAGAATCCACATTTTAACAACATGCCCAGGTGATTTATGAGCACTTGATAATGTGAGAAGTCATTATCTAGGACACATACCTATATGATGACCTCTTGAAAGAAAAAGCTCCTATGTTAGAGGAAAGCAGAATAAGAATTAATTTAAAATATGCCTCCAAGGCTTATTCTAAATGTACCAGAGACTGCAATGAATATGTGTAAGATTAGAAGGTTTCTGCTCAATTAACTTTTCTAATAATGTGAACTGGTCAACAGGGATATAGACTAACCTCATAAGACCCTGAGTAAAACTCGATTGACTGACTGTGAGGGATTTTGTAGAACAGATTCCTACTGTGCATGAGAGATCAGACTTAACGACACCTATGAGCCCTTCTCACAAGAAGAGCCAATTAGTGTATAAACCAGGCTAATGTGATGCTTTGAATCTCCAGCAAGATCATTACATGACTTGGTAAGAAGCCTTGCATTGAGGCTGCACCAACAACTTGTTTCCATTTTTTTTTTTTTTAAAGCACAGTTTTTAAAGCTTTATAAGAATTACCATGGTTGATTAATGGCTACATCCCTGTCTAGATTCTAGCTGAGGTTACACTTTGTAAATGTAAAGGCAACATCATTTGCAAATACCTGAACAGGGCTACAATCACACTCTTCTCCATCGTCCAACCTCTTGTTTCCACAATATGGATAATCACTTAACTTATCAGAAAATGGAATATTGAACATGCACGTTGGCTTGTAATCCTTGAGGTATTGCTGGTACTGGGTTTTGCTGCATTTACTGAATTTTAGTGCAGGAATGCCAGAGATAGGACGAGTTAAAAATAAAGATTAATCATTTCAATGCATAGTGGTAGAACAGCTATGAAAGTTCTATGAAGAATTTAGAACAAAAAAACATACGTAAATGATAGACTCAAGGTCCATTTACCTTTTTTACTCTTGTCTCACTGTTACAGCAGAGTAGTAGCTGGGCTCTTTATTATAGAAAATGTCTTATTGAAACACAGCCAACACATACTATTTTAGTGAAAATACTCAGACTATATATCCTCCAGAATATCCTTCCTGAAGCCCATGGTTCTGACCAATTGTGCCTGCTACTCCCATATCACTTTTTATTTGCCCCACTTGAAATAATTTATATATTTGCCTACCATCCATGCAAGAATACAAGCTTCTCAATACAGGGACTGACTCGTGTTCAAAGTTTTTAAAAATAAGCACTAGTTAACACAGTGCCTGGCACAAAGTAGTTCTCTATAAACATTTTCTGAAACAAACTATTAATATATAGTACGCTCTTACACATCTTAGGAATGTGATATATTTCTTTTTAAGCTGAAACTTGCCTCCCTTCCATCTTCCTTTTGTTTTGACTCCTTTGTCATTATTATTGATACAATGATTGGATACAGATGGACTTTTAAAGTCTTGGATACGTTTGAGTGGGATGTTATGGTCCCCCCAAAATATTACTAATTATGTAGATAATGATGTAAAATTAGATATCAGTTACTGAGTTCTTACCCAGGAGATAGTAGGAAAATTCCAGATAATAACAATATGTCCCTACAATATTGAGCTTTACTCAAAGCCACTCCCCCAATATTGAAATATATTCTCTATGTTGTTTAAGCCTCACCTTCCATCACTATCCATCGCGCATTTTCCCAAAGTACAGGTACATGGGTAATCATCATGCCACATCCCAAGGTTATGCCCCAACTGATGTGCCATTCTGCTTGCAATTGCATTTAGGTCAGGTAAAAGATCCTGATGCCAAAAAAGATGTGCATTAGAACTTTCTATAAGATAGTACACTACAGTACATAAAGCTTTGAACTAGTGGTTGAGAGCTGGTTTCTAGCTTCTGGTTAACTAGTATTTTATCTAAGGGGTCGTGGACTTAGTTATCTTCCGTTCTTGCACCTTAGTTTCTTCAGTTATATATAATGAGGTTGGACAAGTAACCTTTTGGATGTCTCTAACACTAACACTTCGAAATTTTTTTTTTTTTGGTGCAGTCATTGTTGGTTTTATATAGACTCATTTTTACAAATAGCTCAAATTTATTAATTAAAATCCTACACAATAAAATAAACATTATTGATTGTCTTCTATTATTAGATATTCAAAGGGAGTAAAAATAAAAATATGTGAGTTTTGGGTTTCCAATTTATAGTCTCACATTAGGCGATAATGTTATACAATCATGAAGAGGCAGTTACTACTATGAAAAAAGTCAGAAGATCAGTAATGTAAAATCCAACACAGAGTTGATAGTTATCTCTGTTCTTAGTTCTATTTCATGTTTTAATCTCTATATTAATGAAAAAAATTAAATTTCCAAAGGGGTGGGATATCAGGTTACTGTAAAAGTAAAACACCCCTAATTTGGTGATTTCATCTTACTCATATGACATTTAAAATGTGTCCTGGATGGGTTATAATGTCATAATTGGAGTGGACAGCCTATATTAGATTAATTTGACTCTATTATGCAAAATTTTGTTTCTAAAATACCATGGGCAAAGGCGTAATCATAAAAAGAACCATAGGAATAATAAATCAGGTAGTCATTTTAATAAGTACTGGCTTTTAAGTTCAAGGTCTTACAAGACTTGCTTAAGCATAACAACAATTAGGCAGAGACACTATAGGAAATCAACACAAACCTTGATATCTTTTTTTTTAAAACAAATTTTGTAATGTATTTTCATAGTCTTTGTGCATATCCTTTTTTTTTTTTTTTTCAAAACCTTGATATCTTAAAGAATGTCTTAGATAGTGTTATTTGGGCAGCATTTACTAGAAGTGTAGTGACTTGGGAAGGGATCAGGTAAACAAGGGGAGTCAGCAGTATGTAGGTTTTAGGCTTTCTGAAAGTGAATGGTAAAGCCATCTAGGTATGATATTTTCCACATAAGAACAATTATCCTTACTTGCTAAACCAGCCATCAAGTTTTATGTACATCACATGTCCTTATAAATAACTATATTTAATATGCAAAAGAGCTTTCCTAATCTTTGTAGGTTAATTCGTGTATGGCATTCATATAAACTCTGGAAAACACTGGCTTATCTTCATTATTTATCTATAGTTTTTAATAAAACATTTCCCATTTAATAACGGAAACATGACAGTTTCATCGTGACATTTTGGTGGGAATGTATGACAGGATGCATACATGGTCCCTTTCAATAGGACACAGAAGATTACAGAAATCTAAGGTAAGCATTTTGATTAAGTAATATAACATAAATAAAACACAGCCCACCTTAACGACACTGGAGGAATAATAGGGCAGGCATATACCCCCTGGATAGGAAGTTCCTTGTGCATGTGCGTAGAGCCACTTTCCAGTATAAATGAGATATAAATAAACTCATAGTTCAGTTAACACAAACACTGAAGTGCAGTGAACCCCTCCAATGCTAGTGCCTTGGCACTGGAGTTCTGGAATTGAGGATGACCTTGGTTGATATGAAGCTCATTTTAAACCTGTGGTATTTTAGAGGCATTGAGAAAGTCAATGTAGTCTTGAGTTGAAATCATAAACGAGTATTTTCCCCCCAAAAATAATAATAAGGTCAGAGTCCATTTGACTTGACTTTAGTTTGCCTTACACTCAACTTTGGATAAAACCACTTAAAAGACCAAAAAAGTTTAAAGTGTTCAGAGGGTAAAATGCAACATAGTGAATGGACTCAACACCACGATTAATTTGCCGTGGTTGAAAATTAAAACAAAAAATTAATCAACCATAGAAACTCATAGAGGATTTGATAAGTATAATCAAACATTTAAAACACTTGTCATTGGAAAACAGGTCTATTCCTGGATTATCTAAAAAGACAGATGTAGATGTGTATATTAAAGGGAGCCAAATTTGATATGCTTTCAAGAAGAACATTTAGAGTTGGACCACTTTAAAAAGAACTATCATAGGCTGAAGGGCCATACATAGAGTATAACAGAGACGGTTCAAATACAGGAAAGCTAGTCAGGCTAGATGACCCCTTTCAGTGTTTAACTTTTCTGATCAAGAAGATATGCTATATTTCTTTCTTCACTACTGATATGTTCCTGTCCCTACATTTTAAAGTCTTAGTATTTGACGATGCATATTGGAAGAAATTAGAATTCTGGTCTTCCCAGACTCTGGAGATCTTGGGAGAATACCAGCTATGGAGATGAAGCACCAGAGGAAGCACAATCTGGATTCTGACTTTGCTCATGGTCACTGAAAACCAAAAGTCACACCATGATAATATCATATACGGTATCCAGTCACTTCTAGATCTATGTGAATATAGAGGGAAGACATATAAGAAACCAACATAAGAAGTTCTAAATATGATGCCCAGTTAGTCATTTAGTAGCAATCCCCCATATCTCTATTTGTAGACATACTATTAGTGTGTGAAGCTACTGCTCAGAGTAAGAGACACATGGAAGTAAAAGATTGTCTACTTATACCAAGTTAATTTTCCTAGGCTAATTTATTAAGTATTTTAAGACATACATGCAAGGAATAGGCAAATAGAGCTAATCTTGCCTGCTGTGAAGGTCATGATAATATTTTACTGTATCTCCATAATTTTGGGGCACAGTAGTACATGAATATCTGAACCCAACCACTACTTCCCTGGAGATATGTCTTGTGGACCATCCTGGATATGAAAATCAGAAATGATATTTGGAGGTCTGGATCACTCATCAATCTGCCAAAGGGCTGAACCTGACCTCTGACTATGGGCATTGGAGGCTTCACAGTTCTGAGTTCAGACTGAAAGTTAACATTTTAGATAACGATAGAAAGCATATTTGCAGGCTATGTTTGTAGACTTTAGGAGAAATACTGGCAATATAGGTAGATGAAATAGTTAAAGTGGATACCACTCATATAGTAGCTTTAAAGACATCAAAAGAGATGCTAAAAGACTCCACTGCTTCAAATTTGTTCTTCCCTAATTTAACATTCCTTATGATGACAGGACTATGTGAAACACAAAGTTGATGTCAGATCAGTTCCACCATAATTTATCATTTTCCTATAGGCTGAATAGTGTACTAGGTATTTTGAATGACAAAGTGGTAAAAATAACCCCCCTTTTAAGGAATTAATGACCTAGTATTACAGAAAAATCCAACCCTTTACTTAGGAACATTAAAGCTGTGGCAGGTTTAGTTTATCAGATTAATAATCTGTTATCTTAAGTATAGATGCTCTTGAAGAGCTGGTCTGGATGCACACACTCTGTTGAGGGAAAATGTCCAGAAAATGAAGTGCTTTCTCAGAAAGGTGGGTTTCGGTGCAGTGTTGAAATGGCATGGCATGGAAGGCTGAAGAGAGTTCACATTGGATGCTGATAAGTAAAGTGAATGGATTCTAAGGGTGCTTTGCTTACCTAATGACATCTTCAACTCTGCCCAGCAACATGAATATTTCAAGGTTTTCATTTCTGATATTAATCATTATTAGGAAGAAAGGTTATTTACAAGCTCACCTGGAAATTTTCTGTATAGCTACACATAACATTTTTGTCCCTGTGGCTTTTATCCAAAAATCAGCTGCTTTAAAAAGTATTTTGGTTTATTTGTTTTGTTTTCTTTTTTAATAATCCACCTAAGATATGCAGGAAAATAGAGCAGCGACATACCTGAGTAACATAACATGATCAAAATTCTTCCTCTTTTAAAGGATTATTTCTTGCCAAGCTGAAAAACGTAATAAGGTAGTTTCTATTTTAGAATCGATACCTATTTTGTCTCCATTTGTCCATATTTCAAGGCCAACTAATGTCACTTGAATGTCCAAGGTTTTATAAATCTGTTCAAAGGAGAAATAATTTTTCACAATGTCAAGTTGCAGAAGGATCCTTTATCATGACTATATTCCTTTACATTAAAAAAAGTAATTTTAATGTGTGAAGTACATAAGCAAAACTTTAGACCTCATTTTACAAACAGTTGTATTGAAACAGAATGTAGAGTTGAATCATCCAGAATACTGGGTGAATTGCCATGACCAACAAAGAAACTTGACCAAAAACACCTGATTCTCCTTGAAATATTATAATCCTTACATACACTGGGCTCAGGATATGTCTAAAATAAATAATTTACTAAAGCTCTGAGATTATACCTGACCTGAAAATATGAATTTATGAACAGTGGCACATAATGGAATGAATGTTCTTTATTCATCTCTCTACTTAGGTCATGAGTTTGTTCTGTAGCAGATTAGAAAGTTGATACTGTTTTCAAAAACCCATAGGTTAGCTTTCATGTTTGTTCCCCATGTTTGATTTTTGGAACTACTTTGTTGTGTCAGAAATCTTATTGGGAATTGCTCAAAGCCTCAAAACAGACAGAAATAGTTGTAGCCCAAGGATTCTCACCCCTATTCCCATCTGCTTTTGTAAACACCTAGTTGATAGGTACTTTGATGCCAGGACAAAAGAGTTTAAGAGTTTAAGTCATTTCATAACCGTGAGAACTATGGTTCTCATAAACTCTTATAAAGTTAGACCTTTAGTTAAATCATGATCTCAAACCTAACTAGATGTCCGTTCCTTTTGGCTCTGATCGTATTGTGGAATAAACCTTATGAATTAGGTCCCACCAAGCAAGATAATTTTTTTAACCTTTGAATTCTCTACATTCATGGGTAGGCTTTAGGTCCATAAAACTGGATTCAAGTGCAAATGGGAACAATATTTGTTATTCTATGGATGTATTCTCTTCTAGTGAAAAAATATCCTATAAAATAAAGCCATATTTTATCTACAGAATGCTTGGATGGGTTTGGATATACATATTTGGAAGGTTGTTGAGAGAGTTGGTTTACTTTTCTTAACAGAGAAAGTACTTTGGAATTTCTGAGACAAAAGAGGTGAAGACATGAAAGTAAAGTGAGAAAGGATGCAGTGAAATAATGAGTGTGGAGGATAAAGGGCCAGTAAGAAGAGATATGACGGGAAGAGTCAAGGACTTTTAGACTGTGCTACTTTAAATTGTTTGTGGTATGAGCCCCCAGTCTGAACTGAAAATCTTTAGTAAAAGTTCAGCAATGTGCAACAATCTTGGAGATGGGACCCCAAGGAGAGAGATAGAGTCTTATATTTGGGTCAGTGTTAGAGGAGTAATAAAGACAGTTGCAAGATATAAGAAACAGGAGAAGCAGCACTTGAGATCACCCCCAGAGCAAAGCCAGTACTGGGTGTGGGAGCTCCCCACTATGCCCAGGAAAGGGATTAATTTATATCCAAGGCTAACGGTAGCTCGCAGCCCCTCCAATCCTGTTTGGGAAATTGAGAGTACCCTGAAGCAATTCCTCCGCCTCCTGCCCATGCTAGGGGGCTGAGACAGCCCTGCGCACTGTGGAGAGTGTTTTCCAGCCCCATCTGACCCGAAGGGCTGGTGAGAACACCTGAAAGATGTGCATCCCAGTGGTGCTCAAGCTGAGAGAAGGGCAGACAGAGCCAGTAGTCTGCAAGCAAAGCCAGTACTCCTATTCAGCTGGGAAACTTGGGGTCAGCTGGAGTTAAGGCAACAAAGAGCTTTACCAGTTTCAGGGCTGCTTCTCCTGCTGTGCGCAAGCAGGGAATTTAATTTGCAGCCCCACTCATTGCTGAATATAGACTTCAGCCTGTCTGACCAGGGACCCTCTCTGTGAGACGCTACATAGCCCATTCAACTGCAGAACTTGAACAGAGTTCAGCCCGTGGCTTCCCCCATCTGTGGAGCAAAACTGGTGGCCTCATCTAACCTGGGAATTCAGTGCACTCAGGTCTGATTCAGGCCCCAAACATCCTAGTGAAAAACTAGAAAAAGATCAAATGTCCTTCAACTGGTGAATGCAAAAACCACTGATCTAAAGGAGCAATTTCTTACAACGTCTTTCTTTGGGACCTCTTTATCCTGGTAATGGAGCTGGTTGGAAGGAGTCAGCTTTAAAAAGATGTGTATAATTCACAGTCTTGCTTCTTTGACAGGATAGTAGTTCATTTCATGTTAGACGAATTAATCATTTTAGTGAATTTTACAGAAATATTTCCCCTGATTTCTCTGTCTAAACATGGGCAATAAATTATAGCTTGAAAGACTTTTTGCTATGCAAAGGTCATGGAAGAGTGATTTAAAATAGTGGATTTGATTTACTCATGATGGGTATTCAAATCTTTGTACATTGCTTTATAAATTTTGTGATAGTGACCAATATTTCAAACTTACGTAAATATTAAGTCTCATTTACTTAGAAAACAAAAAACTTAGAGCTATGATGCATTTGTTGCTGTGATTTTTTTTTTCAATGGAATTTTGCTAGACTACTTGGTGAACTATTATGTTTTGGGCTGTCTTAATATTAGTATTACTACAAAAATCCAGCAGAGATCTATCCTAAAAGTTTCTTTCCATTTGTGTTTTTGGCTTGATTCAGACTGTATCAGATCTTACCATGTTGACAAAATTGACCATTCCCCAAACTCGATTCCTCAGTTTGTTAGGGTGATTATTCTTGCGATACTGGAAATATAGACATCAAATCAATACTCATTAATCATAGGAGTTGAATAAAAATTCAACATCATGAGATATTTCGAAGAAAAAAATTCATTGGCTTTCCTTCCAGAGGGCTAAAATATCTGGGCAACTTATGCAGAAGTACATGTTTTGTATAAAATAACTAGATATAGCAGTTTCAAAAGTCATGCTTCACCTTGGCACTACTTTAAGGTTTTCTTTATGACTCTGTTCCCTCTTCACATTAAATATATTACATTACGTTGATTTATTAAACCAACTGATAAGTGTGCTTTAGAGTCCATATTCATAACAAAACTTATTAAAGCTCCACAGCAACCATTACATTGCAAAAAACAACTTTGTCAGCACTCCTGTATCCATGGTGGCTGCAAACTAAGGAGCATATAATCAAGGACCTGGAGCCAGGGATAGGATGGAGAGGGGCAAGAAATTGTGGTTTCCCCTCCTTTCTCTCCAGGAAAAGGCTAAGAAGACAAAGCAGTTTCCTGCTCCAGCTAATTTTCTATGTTGTTCTCTTCTTACAAATGGATTCCCTATTTGTACTTGTTCTCAACATTATCAGTTTAGACCTAATAAAATACACTTAATAATAACATAAGGTATCCCGTAGAGATAAATGCAAATGGTCAAGCTTCTTTTATAATAATAATTTAAAAAAAGCCTTTTCTGAATGCTGCAATTATCCTATAGTTAACATTCCATTGCTCGCCTGTTATCTTATATATCTGAATACCCCCAAAGATATTACATTAAAATCTCTTTAATTTTCATTTCCTACCCACTCCTCAACTTACTACTCATTGATTTAAATGCCACTATTCTACTGAAACTATTCCTGATAGGCCCATAAATGTCCTCTTAATTATCAAACCCATTGCATTACTAGAATAAATCTTCATTGTTATGCACACTTTTTCTTTTGATATGTGCTGGATTGGGTTTGCAAATATTTTTAGGGTATTGGCAGTCGTATTTGTAAGTGAAATTGGCTTATAATTTTACTTTCTTGTCTGGATTTGTTATCAGTGTCATCATAGGTTGTTATGGTAATGACTCTTAAGGAATCACTCTTCCGGGTATCTGCACCGATGTGTGGTTCCCTCAACCATTGATTCTAGACTTGGCCATATGACTTTAGTTAATAAGACATTTATAAGTGTCCTATAAGCGGAAGCTTGAAAAGCTCTTGTACATTGAAGCCTGGTCTCTCATGATGTTTTGATGCCCAGCTATAATACCAGAAGAATGGGCTTGCCTACTGGGGACACATGGGCCAAACCCAACACTATGTACCAGACAAGTGGCTAAGGCCAGGTTACACCATCCAGCCAGCCCAGTGGAACCACCAGATTACTGCAACTGTATAAATGACCCACACTAAGTTTTGGGTAGTTTGTTACACAGCAGTAGATAACTAATATGAACGTTATAATAACTATGAAATGTGTGAAGAATGTTTCCTATTCTTGAAAACAGTGTATAAAAGATGGGGTTTTCTGTTACAGTAAATTTTGGTAAAAATTTGTCTTTAAACTCATCTGAGCCTAGTTATTTGTCAGTAGATTGTGGACTACTTGTTTAACTTTAAAACTATGTTATGTTCTTTTTGGAGTTTCCTATTTCTTCTCAAGTCAGCTTCTTAACATTGTACTACATTCTTCTTCTCATAAATTTATTGGCACAAGGTTGTACATATATTTTTTAATGATATATCTATAACCTTTCCTATATTTATAGTTATGTTTTTCTTTCATTCCTAATTTTATTTGTACTTCTATTTTTGTCTTAATAAGTATTGTCAGAAGTTCCTCTATTTCATTTATCTTTCCAAGGAACTAGCATTTGACTTTGTTTCTTTTTGTCTTGTGCTTTTTATCAATTTTACTCATTCTTAAAATTATTTTTCCTTCTCTTTTTTGGTTTTATTCTGTGTTTATGTTCTAACTTTTCCAGTTAGACTCTTAATTCATTAAATTTCTTTCTTTTTTAATATAAATGTTTGTCTACAAATGTCCTTCTAATTACTGTTATGCCACCTGCATCTAGAAAGATTTATCTCAACTAATGTTTTCTTTTTGCTATTATAAATATTTCATACTTTCAGATTTGACTTGTTTAGTCAATTAATATTTGGCAATGTATTTTTCTTTTAGTTTCCAAATCAATTTTCGTTTTGTAGTCTAGTTTAACAATTTTTTTGTTATACCTTCCAATTTGGTTGTGGTTAAAAAAAAGCGGTGATCTTCTCCATATATATCTTTCCTATCTGTTTTACTTCCTTTGTGGCAAAATGTCAGTTTAATTCTTGAAAATGTTTTGTTTGAACTTGAAATGAATACATATTGTCTTTTTTCTGGTTGCAGTATACATCCACCAATTGATTAGATCAAACCTATATTTATGTGGTTCAAATCTTTTCTATTTTTGTTGAATGTTTTCCCCGCTTAGCCTAAAATTTTCTAATAGAGATGTAAAAAACAACCCTTCTTACCCTGTAACCATGTTTTTTGTTGTTGTTGTTATATATCTTTTTATACTCTGCTGTAAGATGTATAATCTGAAATATCGTTGGATGATTTGCAGTTCTTGGAGAGCTCATTCTTCTTTTCATTATGTTGGTTGACTCTTCCTCGTGTGATTAGTTTTACCTTGGATATGATTATAGGGCATTTTTGACTTGGAGCCTAGCAGTTTACCGAATTTCTGATCAGTTTTTTTGTTGAAAGCTTGGCGTGGCATTTCTGTATCTAAAGAAAAGTATGTCATGCTCCACATCAGTGCAGGACACAGGCTTAGGATTTTGTTTTCCCATGCATAACATTTTCCCTGCCCATTGCTACAGGCAGACAAACAAAACGTTTCCTTTCTCTTTGCAGTTTCACTAGAGAGCTTTTCCAGTTCCCTTTCAGAGATGGGACAGCCCTTTGTGGCTCTGGGCCTTATGCAATATATTCTATATACTGTGTGTTGTGTCACCATGCCTTTGAATTTTAGTTACTGTTTTGATGGAGATTCTCTGCCTCATTTTTAGCACTTGGAGATTTTCTGTGTTTTTTTAGCTCAACTATAGATGGTGAACATATTTTCAATTTTTTGAATTTGTTCATCATTTCCATATGTTCATAATGTGGAGGGAGGTTCTATTTTGGCTTAGTCTGCTATACTGCCAAAGGACATTATCATCTCTTATATATGTCTGTTTGGGGAAGCTAAAAACAGAACATTGAACCTGGAATGGAATTCTGATTGAAATACTACTTTCTCTTTGTTAAAAATCACAACTATGGTTTTATAAGAATGAATGGGGAGCAAATGTTTCTCTGAAAACTTACCATGTTATCATCAGCAACAATGAACAGTTCAATATACTTTTCTCTTTCCATACTCTGGAAATTTATGGAAAATTGAATGAAGTATGGTTAATGTCTCTTATCTTAACATTTTAAGCTAAAATTTTCAAGGTGAGAAATGTTAGTATTATTGGAAGTTGACATGCAGGAGTATATCTAATAATTCTAGAAATGTAGGTAAATAAAACCCACTATATTATTAGAACGTGTGGTTCTATGCATCAGATTCTAGTAAACCTGAAACAACATTCCATATTTTATTATCCTTTTTATTTTTGTTTAGTCTTTCAGGTAAAATAAGGATTATAAACAAAGAATCATGAATCCAGTTTTTAACATTTAGGGTTTTTTTTAATTTACAAAGTAAATGCTTACTAAGTAAGCTCATGTAAAAGGACCATTTACAGTTGAGAGCAAGACATATAACTGGCCAACAGGAGTGATTGTATTCCTTCTACTCCTCTTCTATCTCCCAATCTCCCTTTATGGGAGCGTCAATTCCAAGGAAACATATGAAAGTTGTTAATTATAGATCTTTTATTTTATAAAACACAATACCAAGAAATTCTAAGTTTTCAGCTTTCAGTGTCATGCATTGAGGTACATGCATATACTCTTGAATATAAACCAGAGGCATATTGTTCAAATATTTGACTGTCATTCTTTTCTGAACTAAGTAATCTTTTATTTATTGATTTATTCAATCAAAAAACCCCATCTATTAGGCATCTAGTAAGTTTCAGATACAGTCTACACCATGGATATGTGAAGAAAATAAACACTCACACATCTTAAAGGCTAACATGTAGAGGAGATTTAAGTTGATATGAACAAGTATAGAAAGCCTAAAATATGGAGGACTATCATTGTGCCTTCATTCTACTAGAAATTCCACCTTAACAATTAGAATATTCGGCGTGATGAAAGGGGGATAACCTGGCTTATCATCAACAACTCCTCCCAAAAAAGTGACAGGAAAGACAAGGAAAGAAAAGACAATATCTAAGAGAGATTTCAAGATGTAAATTTCATTCTTTCCAACCACTTATAGCCCTAATACTATAAATCTATATGTAGGATTGTAGATATGACCCTTCTTAGAAACTGATGAGACAAACTGGGATTTGCTGTAGGGAATGAACACTTTCTGTATAGATAACAAAAACAAAAGTTTGACATTTCAGATTTCAAACAATGAAGATTCAGATTCAGGCAGCCTATACACTTCATTAATTGGGCTCATAATCTCTCTCTTGAGATCAGTAAGAAAGTAAGAGGCATTTGACTTGGGATAAAGATAATTTAAAAATAAGGCACTCACTTCCATTTTGGAGTCTTCCATGGATTTACTATTGTCATTTGGAACAGCTGTCCTGGTAAAATTGAGCTCTGTACAAGAATAATTGGCAGGTTGCTGCATCTGGGGTTTATATTTGAACACCAAATGTTCTCCTTCATCTGAATATTTCACTGGTTCAATGAGGTACCTTTGGCCACTCACCCTGAAGAACCCCCTGTGGAAATTGGGAATACAATTGTCTCTTTAAGATCTCTTTCATTTTACTGCTACATTACTTACACAATATTTCTCTGTTCCACTTTATGGAGTTTGCCTTTTCAAGAAAGGGAAACTGCAGAGTCAAGGCCTCATGTAAGCATGTAGCCAGGTATTCTGAGAGACAAAGAGGTGAGATGGCATGTAACCTTTGACTCAATAACTTTTCTAAGAGTCAACTCATCTGGATTTTCAGAAGTTTAACAGCCCAACCTCTCCTTTGAAGCATAGGTAGAGTAACAATTCCCACCTGGGGTTGAGGACCTCTGGCAAGTGTGAGTTCTTGCAAAAATTTTGTGAATTTTCATGTCCATCATTCATTAATTACAAAGTAAATATATGAAGGTACAGACACTATTATGTGGTAATTGTGTCATTAAAGGGTTTCTCATTCTTTAAAATTCTGGGACCTACTCAAGTAAAATCCTCAAAAATGAAGACACAGGTTTCTTGCTCTTTACTCTTTGCCTCCCCACATCTTCTTCCTTTGTCCTTGAGCCCAAGATCTAGAGACAACAATATAGGCTTTACTTCCAACATTTTTTACTTTCCAGAGTCTGGAAACACTGCCTAATTTAGTAAAAAGCTGTGAAGCGTTGTGGTGTGATGCAGTGGGAATTCACAGGCCTACAAATTAGGAGGCCTGGTTTTTGGACAGAGTTCAACCACCAGCAAAATGAATGCTCAGGAGCAAGTCTCTGATGTCAGTATCCTGATCTGTAACATGAGAGGACAGGGTGGATGAGTTCCAGTCACATTCCAACTCTGAATCCCTTGATCATATACTGAAAAACTTGTCTTGCTTAGGGCTGTGTTTTACATCTTTTTGTCCAAAATGAACATAAACAATGGGCTGGAGTGGATCCTCATGCTGAAAATATACAGTAGCTTTTTTCCATTAATTTTTCTATTTAAAGGTCTTAAAAAGAAAAGAGAAGTGAATGTCTTTGAAAATTCATAGGGAAACTCATAAAGGTTGAAGGATACGGTGCATACCTCAGACCATTACATGTGCTGATACTGGCAGCAGAATCAAATTCATGTATGATGGATCCTTGGTAAAAACAGTGATCCTAAAATAGATGAAGAGGCTACTGATACAAGTACATGTATTGACATTATATAAATATTAATATCTACATATTTCATGTTCACAATACATCATTATTTCATTTTCACAAACTACACTTATGTTCATTTATGCATATTCATTCATGCATTCATTCATTGCATTCTTTCATTGGAAAATTTCGAAGCTACTTTAGAAGCCTTTTATTTTAATTGCATGATTACTTTGTGTGAAGCAGTGTATGAATTCTTCTCTCACAAATTTAAGAGTCTATTAGTTGATGCTAACCTCAGAAATGTGACCCTTTTCCTTTGAAATATTACTTTTTTAATCCATCTTAAAATCCTATCAAACTACCCCTCCTGTGCTATTATTATAAATTTCCCCCAGTTGCCTATGAAATTAAGTCAAAATTCTTGGTGATCGCAGAAATTAGGTCTCACTCTCCAACCAGGTCCTCTCGTGGCTTTGTCTCCTGCCTCTCTGCTTCGATCAAGTTGGTATCTTTATTACTCCCTACTGGGTGTTCATCCATGGTGATTCCGCCAAATAATGTGTGACACTTTCCATGGTCCCGGACCTCAGACTCTCACAGACGAGCAACCACTCACTGTATAAAAGAATGTTACCCAGTTTTCTTACTGTTCTATTTTACAAAGATTGCATTATGACTGAGATTTCATAGTTGATAGCTGCCTTAAACAGAGGCAATATGGTTTAAAAGTATACATTTAATAGAAGAGAATAAAGTCATCCTTGGCTAGAAGGCTGCAGTGGGCATGTTCTGTAAAGGGGAATAAATATAAAAATAGAACTCATATCCACTGGAATAATATTCATGATTAATGAACAAAGATTCATTTGGAGAATGAAGGAGAGGACTCAGTGTTGGTGCATCAGAAGGACAGGGCAAGAGGATTTGACTCCCATAAGGGTCAGTTAGATGGAGGTTTTAAACTTGTTTCATGTCTTGAAGTTTTATCCTTTAGCTTAATTACTATTCCATCATGGTACCTTATACTTCTCTGGTGTCCTGCTTTACCCTTCCTCCAGACTTAACCCTATTTTGGGTACATAGAAGTCAGTGTGGTAAAGGAAAATACATTAGCAGTCATTGATTTGCTTGTTAGGCAGTGATCAATCTCCTTTAGAGGTCAGAGTGTCATAGTTTCTGTTCTAGAATCATTCAGTGATGGTAGTCAATGCAGGAGTAATTTCTGATGTAACACTTTCTGAAGCTGCTTGTAAAGCTAGGATGGGGTTTAAAAATCATACGAGGGAACAATAGTTTCAGAGAAGAGACATAGGAAGGTCCCATAAGATACCGTGATCTGAGGATGCTTGGTGATCAGCTCTCCTTTTGTGGAGTAGTATGTCTCACTGTAATCTGAGGCTAGGAACTGCCTGGAAAAGAGAGCAGAGAGGTAGTGAGATTCACTTATTCTAAAAAGTTAGCAGATAAAACCTATTATGTGAGAGTGAAGGCCCTAGGCTGCTTTCACTTCTCAGCAAGATCCTCTTATGCTAAAAGCAAATAAGCAAAATCAATCCCAGTCACATGAAAAGCCTTTCTACCTAGATTTCATGGTTTGGTAAAGATGGTAAAATATTCTGGCAGTTTTAACAAGGCATCGTTTTGAGAAGAACCTAGAGAAAATATTATCTAAGTAAAAATCTTCTTGCCTTAAGCGCCAAAATTGATGCAAAAAATTGTGATGTATATGTATCATATATATAAATATATATACTATATATATTTTATCTAAATATACAGCTGTTGGGTTAATATGTATTAAGATATATGTATCATATGTACATAGATATGGATTTAATATGATTGCAAAGTTTTTGCATTTTACGTGAAATTATACAATATTAACTGTAAATATTGTAACCTCTAAAACAAAAGCTTTAAACTAAAGCAGAGAGATATTGCTATAAAAACAGTCGATAAACAAAAAGCCAGTAGATAAGAGTAAAAAAGAAATCAAATAATTCAAAGATCCAAAGAAGGGCAGGAAGAGAAAACCAGAGGACAAACAGAAATTCAATATTAAATACAACCATATCATTCATGACATTAAATGTTAATGAATTAAACTTTCCAATTAGAAATCAGATTGTCAGAATCCACTAAAAAGGCAGAACCCAACTACTTGCCATCTTACAAGAGACACATTTTAAATGTTAAGGCACAGGTACGTTGGCATGAAAAATAGTATATTATGGAAACAGTAAATATGTGAATGTGGAGCTAAGCTGTATTGATATCAGGTAGAGTACAGTTCCCAAAAAGACGGGCAGTCCATAATGGCATAATGATAAAAGAGTAAATTCACCATAAAGAAAAAATAATAGTACATGTGTATAACCTAATAGCTAAGCTTCCAAAACATGAAGAAAATATTTTAAAAATTGAAAAGATAAACAATTCCAAATCATAATTGAATGTTTTGACATTCCTCCCTCAGCAGTTGACAGAACAGATAAACAAGTAATATAAGTAAAAATAGAAGATCTAAATAATCCTATCAACCACTTTGTCCTAATTGTTGTTTATAGAGCACTTCACCCAGTAACTGCAAAATACATATTCTTTTCAAGGTATGTTTAACAAATTAGAACATAGGTTTGGCCATAAAACAAATTGCAATACATGTTTTTAAAAATGATATCATACAAAGCTTGAGAAAGGGTATGTAAAAACTACCAAATATTGGAAATTAAATAACCCACTCTTAAATAATCCATGAATCAAAGAAGAAATCTTAAAAGAAATTAAACAATATTTTGAAAGGAATGATAATAAAAATAAAAGACGTCAAGGTGTTTGAAATGCATCTAAATTAATGCTTGAAGGAAATATCATGGTTTTAAATATTTTAAATACTATGACAAAAAGATCAAATGTTTGCATAAAAAAGTAAACACTAAATAAGTGGAATAAATTAAATAATAAAGATAATAGATGGATTCAGTGAAATAAACAGACAATAACAATAATAAACAAATTCAAAGGGTGGTTATTTGAAAAGATCAACAAATTGATAAACCTCTTTAGATTTGTCAAGAAGAAAAAAGAGGGAGAACTCAGATTACCAATATTAGAAATTATAAAAAGGTTATCATTAAAGGTACCACAGATATTAAAAGAATAATCAGAGAATATTATGAAACACTTTATACCAAAAATTTGACAACATACATGAAATATACATTTTCCTTGTAAATTACAATTTAAAACTGACATAAAATGAAATAGAAAATCTGAATAACCCTCTCAATAAAATTGAATTTGTAATCATAAAACCTCCTCCCCACACATACACACAAAAAATCTCTCAAGGCACAGGTAGTTTCATTCGTGAATTCTATTCAACAATCTAAAAATAACATTCTTCAGAAAATATAGGAAGAGAGAACACTTCCCAATTCATTTTTGAGAACACTTCCCAATTCACCTCTTAATATTAAATATGTGACAAAGACATCACACACACAAAACTAAAAATGCAGAATAATATCTATCGTTAACATGGTGTCAAAATCCTTAAGAAAATCTTCGTGAACTGTATACAGCAAAGAGGGTTTTATCACAGGGATGCAAGTATGGTTTAACGTTCAAATATCAATCAGTGTAAATTACCATATGGACATTTCAATGGATACGGATGAAATGCTTTCAGTAAACTTCTCAGGAAGCTATCTTAATCTCATAAAGTACACAAATGACAAGTCTACTGGCAATATAATATTAATCATTCAATATTTATCACTTTTCCCTTAAGATAAGGGATACTGTAAGATTGCCAACTCTTCTATTTCTACTCAGATTGTACTGGAGTTCCTAGCCATTACGATAAAGCATAGAAATAAAAGGAATAATGACTAGAAAGAAAGATATACAACTGCCAATATTTGCTGATGAAAATCTCTAAGTAATCTATGAAACAATAGATAAATCTGTAGATTAAGACCTCACAACAGAAAAATGAAATAATAAAAAACAATTCTGCTTACAAGAGCACTGAAAGCATTAAATATGTAGAAATACATCTAAGCAAAGACATCTGAGAGCTGTACACTGTAAACTACAAAACATTGTTGATAGAAATTAAAGAAGATCTAAATTAATATAGAGATGCAACACGAAGACTCAATATTGTTGATATCAGTTCTTTCAAATTCATGTATAAATTCAGTAAAATCACAACCAAACTTCTAGCAGCCTCTTTAAAAAATAAAAATTAACAAGTGAGTTCTAAATTTTATAGAGAAATGCTAAGGTGATCTGCACCTTTGCCAAATCCAGTGGTCAATTCTCAATCTTCACTAACTTGACCTTTTACAACCTTTGACACTGTTGATGACTTTCACCTTTTGAAGAGTTTAGCTCATTTGTGGATCTCCTCCATGCTTATTCACTGCTTCTTCTTAGTCTCATTTGTTGCATCATCCTTCCCTCCCCAGTATCTAAATACCTCAGATCCCCAGGGCTCGATTCTTGGAATGTTATATACAGTCACTAACAAGGTGGTTCTCAACCAAACTAATGGCTTTTTCTTACTCTGGTACCACAAATCTAGCAGTGCCTTGCATATACACACTGTATTCAATATAAATTTGTTGAATGAAATAAACATAATTTGCAACATGATTATTATCTGGCTACATCCACGTGTGTTTCTAAAAATTTTGAACGTAATTGAAACAACTTTAATCCAAATGAGCATCTCTACCAGTAGAGTTTCTGATAATCTTTCAGGTCATTACAAGAGATAGTTGAAGACTGATGGGCGTACTCAGTATATCTGACCCATCACCAAACAAATACTCATCCACATATCAAATGGAACTTAGCAGCTTCATTCACAGTGACAGTTAAAGAGAGCATTTTAAATTGGGTGATAGGTTGGAACTATATTGAGCTTGCCTTTATTACAGTCTAAATTGTGGAAACTAGAATAAACAATGTTTAAAATACCAATTGTGAAATCCCAATTATTTATGGTGTCATGTTAAAGGATAAGGCTTAGAGGCATTTGTCTGATGCCTTTAGTTATGGCTGAGCTAACTTTCTAGCATGTCTGTAAGATTAGAGATGTGACATTATCCATGGCTAATCCAGGTGAAACAGCCAACAACTTTCAAAGAAGAAAAATTTTTGGAACTTACTCATGACCCATAATCAATAAGTGAAAAGCAGACATTAAGATAAAATTTCTTCATGGCTCTGTGTTCTTATTATACACTAGTGCTTTTTTTGAGGGGAAAAGAAACTTTATTTTTTCTCATAAAGCTCTATCAAGTGACTAGTGTGGAATAGTGCAATATTATAATATAACTAGTTTATAATTTATTCTCACTCTCAGGTCACAGCTTTCTGTGTTTAAATTAACATCATCACTAAAGTATATAAAGCTTTAGAAACAAACAATGACCCCTGAAGCAGATTTCTGTCAAAATAGCTCTGGGAAGTCTGCTTATCAGACAAAAGCAGATTTTAAAAATTAGACAAATATGAGAATGTTCTGTCCGCTCATATCTTAGCTGCAAATTAGTGAAGCAACCTCTCATAGGAGGTTCTCCAATCGAATGCCATCTTGGTTTCAGGGAGGGGTTTGGAGGTTGTACATTCTTGTGTCCAATCCTTATCATTATTAGGATCACCCTTTAACAAGTAGTGAAGCAGGAGTATGTGTCTTGGGGGCTTCCCAGCTTTGTGAAGCGCATGTCCACTTTCTCCCTTTGACCTCCCTCACAATCCAGGTACCCCTTCAGGCTTGCCGTCCTGAGCGTCCTTCTCTCTTTCTTTCCCTCAGTCCACCTCCCCCTCTCGTAGCCAGCAACTTAGAGAGCAATCCCTCACCCCTTCTTTTTTTTTCCTTTTTTTTTTTTTTTTTTGCGGTACGTGGGCCTCTCACTGTCGTGGCCTCTCCCGTTGCGGAGCACAGGCTCCGGACGCGCAGGCTCAGCGGGCATGGCTCACGGGCCCAGCTGCTCCGCGGCATGTGGGATCTTCCCGGACCAGGGCACGAACCCGTGTCCTCCGCATCGGCAGGCGGACTCTCAACCACTGCGCCACCAGGGAAGCCCCCCTTCTTAAGGACTTAACAGAGTGAATTCACAATAGTGGAGGCCCGGGAAGCATGACAGATGATAAAGAATATATTTTAAGTCAGAAACGGCGGCGCACTCTGCAGACTCAAAATGCTTACTCTTGTTTCTCTTTGCCAAGAGAAACATGAAGAAAAGGAGCAGTAAATTCAAGTGAATGAAGAGAATGAAGTGAATAAAAAAAAAATCTTATTCAAATTACAATAGAAATGGCAAAAACTTCACACAGAAATACTGGAATAAAGGTTAGCATTTTCTGTCTGACTTCAAAAGAAATATCATTATAAAGTACTCCAAAACCACATTAATTAAGGGGAACTTGCAATTCTTTTTGTAGAAGCTAGTTTCAGCCCATTAATTGTGTTTTAAGTGCATTGAAGAGAACACTAGATTCAAAATCAGGAACTCTATGTTCATCTGTGACTAATTCTGCTACCTCTGCCAAATCACTTATTTTCTGGGCCCCAGTGCCTTATTTATAAATTGGGAATATCAGATTATTTGATCTTTAAAATTTTTTTTTAACGTCAGGATGCTGTGTTTCCATGCTTTTACTGAATTTTTTTCTCCTTTTCCAAGACCTCTTCACTGTAAGTAGAAATTTTGACTTGATAGAATAATGACAAGTTTGGAGGTTTTTTTTATCATTACCCTACTTTCCACAAATTAGTATGCATAGTAAATGTCATGTTATAAATGCAACAAGAGCCATAAAAAAAAATTGACTCACTCTGCTACCCAAAAGGACAAGGTTATTCCTGGGGAATGGCAGACCCAGACTAAAAAGAGTGCATAGAAATTTCACCTCTTAATTCTGATAGTCACATTACTTAACTAGTGACATTGAACAAATTACTTAATATTCCTAGAGTTTTGGTTTCCTCGTGGCAAATTAAAGATAATAGTGCTTCCTACACAAGATCACTGTGTAGATTACTAAGATAATTAATGAATAGTGCATAATACATATACGACTCTCAATTTTGTTGAAGGGTTGACATTATTTCTCACTTTGAATTTAACTGTGTCATAAGAGCTTTAGGGAATACACTAACTTTGGTAAGGTCAAAATGTTTAAACAACATAGATTTAAAGCCAGGTGGTGACAGGGTATGAAATGAAATGCAATTAGATTTTCTCCAGTTGCATAAGTGATAGCATTCATGATCCTATCCATAAGTCCAATTCCTACAGAACTATGTCACACCTTCACTTCACTCCTCAACAAGCTGTAATTTTCATTTTTAAACAATTTATAGTAACTCTCTTGATCTCTCATGCCCTTCCAGCAACCTTGATATTTTCCTTTTATAGCAAAAACTTCTCAAGGAGTTGTCTATAATCGCTGTTCTCAGTTCTTCATTCTCTCTTTAAGCCACTCCAGTCAGGTACAAGAGACAATCTCTTTTGTACCCACTACTCTACTGAAATTACTCATCTAGGTCACCAATGATCTCCATATTTTAAATTTGTGGTTAATTTTCAGTCCCAATTTCATTTCTTGGTCATATTCGATTTGTCATTTGACCCTCTCTCTCTCTTTTTTTTTGATACACTATCCTTACTGGAAAGGAAGCCCTGCTTTTTCTCTCTCATTAGATGCTTTTTTTTTTTTACTTTGATTCACTCATTTCTCCACATATCCCAGACCTTTGAACGTTGGAGGGTCTCACTCTTTGAACTTATTCTCTTTTCTGTCTATACTTATTCCCTTGGAGATCTCAACAAATCACATGTCTTAAAAAACTATTGCGCTGCTGTTGATTGCCAAATTCATAGGTCCCAGAATTATTTCCTTGACTCCAGTTGTCCGTTTGGCATCTCCATTTTGATGTCTAGTGAGCATAACAAATTCAATATACACAGAAACAAAACTCCTGATTTTCATCCCCAAAACTGCACCTCCGCACATCCCGCTCATCTCAGGAAATGACAATGCTGTCAATCAAAATAGCTACTCAAGCCAAAGACCTTCATGTTGGCCTGGGCACCTCTCTTTCTCTCACATTCCATACACCATCTCTGAGGAAGCTCCAGAGGCTCTTCTTTCAGAATATACTCTGCATCTAATCTTTTCTCATCTCCTCCACTGCTACCACCCTGAGCAAATCCACAGTCTGTTACTACAGTAACCTCCTGACCAGTGGTTTCACCATTTCTATCCTTGCCTCTCCCTCGTAGTCTCTTTGCCAAAAGTAGTTAGTGATCATCTTAAAATGGAAGCAATGCCATGTCAATTCCTTTGTTTGGTACCCTCCAGTGGCTTGCCATCTAATGGTGAGTGGCAGCTAAATTCCTTGTGGAGATTTACAAGTCCCTACATGATCTGGAGCCCTGTTACTCTTGGACTTCATCACTGGCTCTTCTCAGCTCTCTTCAGCTACTCTGTCCTTCTCCCTGTACCCAGGATGGACACGCTAGCCCATTGTCGCTTCAAGGCAACATCCCTATGGCTCCCTCCCTCACCTCTTTTAGCTCTTTCCTCAGTACCTTTTCACCAAGACGTTCTCTGTTCACTCTATTTTAGATTGCACCTCTCTTTGAACAAATATCTAAGCACTCCGTACCCCCCTTTCCACTTGGTGAATGAAGGCTTCTTAGTACCTGGTCAGTGAAGACTTTTATTCATGTATTTATTTTTCATCCTCTGCCTGTTCTAAAATGTAATGTAGAGATTTTTTTCTGTTTGGTACTATACCCCCAATGCTTAGGCTTGTTCCTTGCATTTAACAGACTCTCAATAAACTTTTTGTGTAAATTAACCATTTATTTCAGGATATTGTCCATATAGCTTATATTTTCTTTTCAAGAAACTTAGTATTACCAATGAATGACTGAGATTCTGGCCTCTTCTGCCTTTCTGAAGAGGATTTCTTAGTAGCATGGATGGTCAAATGTAAGGAGACATAAGTTATCCTATCTAGCCACTGTTTGCACAATATTTTAAGATTATCAGCAAAACGGTGTAAGGACTTTACTTTTAGCCAAGTGACCGTTTGGTTGGTTGGCCCGTTCAGTTCTTGGTGCCCCTGCTCCTTTTATCAGCATGCCTGTGGGAGTTCTCCTACACAGTTGGCCCTCCTTTCATCTGCCTACAATTTCAGCTGAAACATCTTTATTCAAGGTTGATTAAACAGAACTCAGAGTATACTTGTCAGTCTTTTGTGGCTTCATCACGTGCTTCATTCCATGCCACCCTTTGCCTCCAATTTGACAAATATAATAAATTACTGTCTGGGGCAAGGGGCCATCATCCCCTGTCTACCTTCCCTGAACCCAGCACATCTAGTACCACACTCTTCATGATACTTCTATTACCCCTAGTACCCACCATAGCATGCGCTGCTCCTTCCTTCCCCTGACTCCTGATACCCTGCCTAGCTCTGCTCTACAGTCTGCATGTTGGTATGTGAGTACCTTTGAGGGAGTCTTTCTTCTCTGCTTGTTATGGTAGACTAGATATAGTGGAGTCCGCAGTGTTGAGTAAGTTTCTTTGTTTATTTCTTAATAAAGTGATATATCTGAAGTTACCCTCTGCCTATCACTGCTCTCAGATATTCGCAGTCATAGAAATTATTAGTATAATTTTCACTTTATCTTCTGAAATATGTGCAAGCCCTTTGAAGACAGAGACCACGGCGAGCATTCACATGTCACCTGTGGAGTCTAACAGTACCAGACCTCGCACGTTGTTGGTACTCAATAAATAGTAATGTAAGAACTTGATTATAATTTATCATAACATTATTGCTACACTCATTTTATAGAACAGATGATAACTATTATGGATTCACTGGGACTGAACAAAAATTTCACAATAATTCTCATTTTCCTGAAAATGGGAGCTTCTTTGGGTCTCTGTGTAGCTAACCTAAGCCTGCTTAAAAGCCCCCTAATCACTGTGACTAAGGGCTGTTTATGGACCATCAGGTAGTAGGAGTCAGGGTCATAGTAATATTTCGAATAACTTGGATATCGATCGTGCCTTTCTTCTGAAAATGGGGAAGAATGTGATACCATCTCTACAGTCTGCCCATTCAAACTCTGTAGACTGCTTTCACCCACAGTAATACCTTCCAGCACAGCTTGATCTCGATGTTACTGTACCAGCAGCACTTCATTAATTGTGGAGCAGAGGCTGGGAATGGCCCTCAGACCTGTGCCAGAAGCTCCCCATGGGGCCAAAGTTGTCGCCTCACAAAGAGAACATTAAGGGAGGGAGGGGTATTGGCACCTGGATATTCCTTAACTCAGAATGCACAGCCTTGATTCAGCCTTGAAATTAAAAGCTTGGTGAAATAAAACTTACACCCTGAGCATTCACTCTGTCAGTCACTTGCTCATTCAGTGTTAACAGTATGTGGTAGTTAAATAATAATTTAGCCAGTTTACAGATGAAAAAACTGAGTCTCAAAAAGGAAATTCACCCATTCAAGGGTAATCAGCAAATGGTGGAGCTTTGTGTATGCCCAAGTCCCTTAGACAGTGTGTGAGGTTCCCATTATCCTGCTCTCTCACTTCTGAGCATAACAGAGAAGTCCTAGAGTAGTGATAATCTCAAAAAAAAAAAATACTTTTAGTCTTTCAAAGTAACCAGCCCCTGCATAAGGTTTGAAATTCCCTTCCAGTTTCAAACTCTAGCCACGTGCCATGCAAATACGGAGTATTTTGAGCCTTTGCTTTCCACGGTGCTTTGTTGGTGATGGTCCTGCTGCCTGCTAGTGGCCATGGTTAGAAGCAGAAATAGAAAGAGAAAGTTGAGATTGAGAGTTTTAATTTTTTTCACTGGTTTCTTCTTTTAAGAACCATACTTATTTTTCCCTAATTCTTAAGGAGACTTCACCCAAGAAAATTATTTACTCTCATTCTCTTCCTATGAAGTGAGGAAGTGTGCTTTTGTTTTGTTTTTGTGTTATGTTTTTCTCTTTTGTTTGTTGTTACGGCTTGAGCCCCTCTAATCTTTGCTTCTGCCATTCCTTTGTTGAACTTTCTCAGTTGCTTCAACTGAGTAATACATCCTTGTAGAAACTGTAATAGTCTTTTAAGCAGGACAAAAAAAAAATTAGTTGGATATTAATGGAATGATGAGATTTGCTCAAAGGTATGGACTCTCTAGGAGAGTATTGCTATGAAGTTAAATGAAATTGTTTAAAAACAATGTAGATGAAGTCAACTCATATCTAAAATTCTGACAGATCCTTTGATTTGGGTGATCAATGGAGATGTTAACAATGGAACATGTTAAATGGGATTGGAGAGGTGGATTGTGCCATGAAAGAAGGCTTCCCAGGTAGGTTGAAGATGGAATATGAAGAAGTCAGTTTGCCAGAGTAACAGGATGATACTTTATCCTGAAGACAATAGCTGTTAGAATTTTAAACACAGAAAAAATATTGTCAGACCTGTTTCTCATATGATAAGGACATCTGGCATGATGGATTGGAGTGGAGAAAGGAGAAAATGGTGTTGATTGTACCAGATCTTCTGAACAGGAAGGAAAATTTTATCAGTTTTATCTTAATTTAGTTTTCACTCACATTGGTAAATTTCAATCCTATCCCTCAGATGGAGGGATTTTATTCCTGGGAGTTTTCCTTGCTAGAGACAGGATATTCCAGCTGTATTTAGTGTGGAATATTAAATGTAATGATTTGTAACCCACTATTTGGAAGGTTGCTCTGTGATATTCCACAAAATTAAGAAATAAAATTGCATCCATTGTATTTTATGAGCCAGGGGTTGTGATATGATGGTCTGTGGGCCACCAGTTTTATAAATAAAGTTGTATTGAACTTAGCCACACCCATTTGTTTATGTATTGTCTACGGCTACTGCAGAGAAGTAGTTGTTACATCAGAGACCACATGACCCACAAAGCCTAAAATACTCGCTATCTAGTCCCTTATAGAAAATATATACCAACTCGTGTCTTAGGCAATGTTGTTTTCTTCAGTGTATTTTTCCTTTGTTTGTTTTTAAAGTTTTGAACCATTGAGGAGATAAATATTCAATAGTATTGAGGTTGCTGCATTACATTTTACTGATCAGAGCTCTTAAGAGGAACTGAAATGGAAATCTGGAGAAAAGAGTTGAATAGAAGTCCTCTCAAATAGCCTAAGTTACAGAGTACTGCACATATACACACAGACATGTACACACACACATAGTAAAAAACAGAAAAGCAAGAAGAACAAAAATGGAACAATTTGTTTTGCTCACTGTGTTACATAACGCTTTATCTTTTTTGTTGAAAGAAAGCCAAATTTGTCTTTTAGAGTATTTAATCTCATAATGAAGTTTCTAGGCATTCTTTTCCTGGACACTGAGGCACCACTCTGTTGAAATTGTGTAAATGATCTTGTCAGTATAAGTGATGCAAACGAACGCAGTCCTCAAAAGATGCACAAGAAGTTTTCCAACTGTGTCCTGAGTTACCCTCCTGTTGGTGAAGAAGGTAGAGCTATGGAAAGTCAGAGATATTTAGATGGTCCATCAGAGATTGAACAAAGAGAAAAATGATTTCTATTTTAGAAATTTACTAAAATTATTTTCCATGGGTTTAGTGCTTACTGTGTCTCACACACACAGCTAGCAATTTATATATCTCTGTTAAACTGCCAAAAGTTTGCAGCATGTAACCATACTTCATCCAGTGCCTCTACATCCTGTGTCCTCATCTATTAATGGGGGGTAATTTCATAGGTGAGTAAACCTATCTCACTTTCCAATTTCATACACGTGGTAAGTGGCAGAGTAAGGATTCCAACCAAGTCTATATTCTACAAAGCCAGTGCTTTTCAGGATATCACACTGACTCTAATAAAGGTCAATACCTTTTTTAAAAATCCGAAGCATCTACCTCCTGTCAACATTTATGATTTACAAAACAGAAACAGACTCACAGGCTTCAAAAACAAACTTATGGTTACCAAAGGGGAAAGGGGGGGAGGGATAATTAGGAGTTTGGGAGTAACATATACACACTACTTTATATAAAATAGATAATCAACAAGGACCTGCTGTATAGCACAGGGAACTGTACTCAATATTCTGTAATAATCTATATGGGAAAAAAATCTGAAAAAGAATGGATATATGTATATGTATAGCTGAATCACTTTGCTGTACACGTGAAACTAACACAGTATGGCAAATCAACTATACTCCAATAGAAAATAAATTAAAATTTTAAAAAGATATACTAATTTTAAAAGATTTATGATTTAAAGCAGTTAGAAAGCCCATCTGGGTAATAAAAACATAGAAAGGTAACTGGAAATATATAATTCTGAAGAAACACAAACTTCATCAGTACTACAAATCAATATGTATCCTAGACATACTTTTTCTAAAATTAGCTCTGATTCCATTAGGGTTGTTAAATATTGAAGGATTCTTCTAGCTCTAAAGTGCTCTGTTCCTAATAAGGAAATCTGACTTCAATAACATGCCCTGGGCATAAAGCCCTTTATCTGAAAAAGTAAAATCAAAAGAACATTTAAGTCAACCTAATGAGTTTTTCTCTCTATTTTACAACAAAATATTTTGGTTCTCTAATTTCTGTGAAGCTTATTTTAATTTCCCAAGTGGAAGTAAAACAAAAACAAAACAAAGTCACTTTTTTTGAGTGAAAATAATGGATTTTTTTTCTGCTTGTTTGTTTTCTGTGTGTGTATATGCACAGGACTTATGTATATGTATTTTACTCTAAAGAGAGAGTCTCTTAACTAGGAAATTAGTTGATTTCTGAGATTTATTAAAAGAGAAATTTCAAGGACTTAACCTAGAGCTACTTTCTCCTACTTTTGCTGTTCATATAAATTTTATGATCTTGCCATTGTATGACTGAGGAATATAGAGAAAATATTTTTGTGTTTCTGCAGATCAAGGATCTTCTGAATAAATTTTGTAGAAATTTTGTACTCTGACCTAAGAATAAGCCATGAGAAGACACTACACCAGTATAGAGAGCGAGAGAACTCCAGTGACATTTATCTAATTCCATAGGTACAAGTATGAGTTAATATTTCAATGGAAAATGAGACCTGGGACCTTGGAGATATATCTATAGGTCATAGAAGCCTGAAAGTCTGGGGCATCTCTGGCCTTTGGAGTGATATATTTATATTCCAAAAGATTAGAGTAAGAACTTAGAAACTTTTCCATCCTGTCTCTAAGGAACAAAGGTTTTTCTGTTTTCTTTTTGGACTGGAGAGAAAGACAGCCATGAGACAGCTGAGAAAATCCATTTTTCTCCATTTCTTGCTTAGGGAGTATCTGACCACTCAAATAAGTTTTCCCATCTGGCTTTCATTTTATTGTCTTGGGGTAAGAGTGGAGCAAAGGAAACAATACAGCTATTATTATGGAAATACTAATAACTAATCTCTCTCTGATCCAGAACACCTCTTATTCACATTGAGGACAAAATTAATAAAGATGAATATTTAAAAACCCAGAGGTTTACTTTTTGTTGCTTGCTTCAAATTGATGTTTTCATCTTCATGTATTATGTATCATTATTAGTTACCTTAACAATTTTTTTAACTACCTAGTGTAGGAATAAGTAGGTTGGTATGGATAGGATGGTAGATTAGAAGAGAGAGAGAGACCAGGCAATAAGCTTTGATATTCATATTTACTAGTTGTTGTTGTTTTTTTTTTTTTTACTGTGGGTTACCAATTAAGGGAGATATATGATTTTTAAAAAGCTAATTTAAATCTGAGGATAATGAATAAATATTTGACTATACTAATTGGAGATCCCATTACTTTTCTTAATGAAATGAATGCAAATGTTCCAATTCTCCATATAGTTAAAATCAAATGCTTTTCAGGAAGAGAGACTCAGGACATACACTATCAAAGTAACTTCTTAGTAAAATAAATATTCTCACATACGTTATAATGGCTTATGTCAAGGACATTGGGACTTCACAAACATGTGTATGACATATATATAGCTCAATACATCTAAAAAAGGTACCTCATAGATTATCTCATGTGATCCTGGTAATACCTTGTAAGTTAGTAAAATAGAAATTATCCTTATGTCTTAAGCTATGAATAGTGAAGTTTAGAAAGAATAAGTGGCCAGGCCAAGGCATGCAGACCAGGCGTGTAGAATTCCCATAAAAGAAACAAAAAATATTTACAAGCATATCTCATTGTGCTTCATAGATACTGTGTTTTTTTAGAAATTGAAAGCTTGTGGCAATCCTGCATAAAGCAAGTCTGTCAGGGCCGTTTTTTCAACAGCATTTGCCCACTTCGTGTCTCTTTGTCACATTTTGGTAATTCTCTCAATATTTCAAACTTTTTCATTTTCATTCTATTTGTCATGGTGGTCTGTGGTCAGTGATCTTTGATGTTACTGCTATGACTCACTGAAGTCTCAGATGATGGTTAGCATTTTTCAGCAATAAAGTATTTTTAATAAGGGTATGTACTTTTTTGGATATAATGCTATTGCACATTTAATAAACTACAGTATAGTGTAAACATAACTTTTGTATGCATTGGGAAACCAAAAACTTCATGTGATTTGCTTTATTTTGATATTCACTTTATTGTAGTGGTCTGGAACTGAACCTGCAGTATGCCTGTATTGAATGGAAAAACACTGTGAATAAAAAGACATATAGTTCTGGTTTGAATAAGAACTTCAAGAACTGGAAATGATTGCATTTCAATCATGAGATCGATGTACAGTGCTCTAAAATAAGTTTCTTCCTGCCCTTTTATCTAGTGATGAGAAATGGAGTACATGGAATAGTTTCTGTGAGTGGGAGGTACACTTATGTTTATAAATTCATGATGCGTTTTATCTTTGAATTTAGGGTTTATTTAAAAGGATTGGATTTTTCTTATATTTTACAATAAGAACAAAGTTTTGTTAGGATAACTGCATCCAAATACCATATGTTATGGTTAAAATGTTATTCTTCACTGCTTTGAAACTATAGGTGTTAAGGTGACAAATTAAACTTAGGTGTTCTTTTCTCCAAAATCCACAGATAGCTGATGAATGGAATAAGAAAAAATAGGTCCAAATATTTCCAATTTCCTCATTACGGGGTATCGAAATTTGGGTTTATACTATAGACAACCAGAAAACAGAACAAATTATATGTAATGATATTTTTAGAAATTAGACAACAGGCTTCCCTGAAATAAGGGAAACAAACAAGGAAGCCCCACAGTAACCTTGATTTCAACCTGAAATGCAGCACAAGAAGAGGAAACACAAACATAGCCTGTGGTTCTGCTGAATTGAGGAGAGAGTTTAACTGGGTGGGAGAATCCTTAGGAAGATAGGATTTGTAGATCAGTGTAGCAGAGAAAGTGCTCCAGAAATCTGCACATTGGGTCCATTGAGTTTATGGATGAACAAAAATTTGTGCATGTGTGTAACAGAAAACTTCGTGAATCAGGAAAATAGTGACTTCTGAAGAAAGAATAATTACAGAGGAGTAATAAACCAAACAATTACAAAAGCTCAGCTAGTAATTCTACAAGCTAAATTCAGAACCAGAATGGAGAGACTTTGTTCATCACTCAGAACATTCAGTAGAGTAAGGGGGGATCACATCTTAGTAGTAAGGCTAAGCTAGTGCTAGATTCATGCTCTAAAAGGCTACTCTAGATCCATGCTAAAAGTTCTAGAGTCCATGCTGAAAAGACTATCAGAGGGAAGTCCAGTACACTTTATTTATTTATTTATTTTATTGGAGTAAAATTGCTTTACAATGTTGTGTTAGTTTCTGCTGCACAATGAAGTGAATCAGCCACATGTACACCCACATCTCCTTCCCCTTGGACCTCCCTCCCACACCCCCATCCCACCCACCTAGGTCATCACAGAGCACCGAGCTGAGCTCCCTGAGCTGTACAGCAGGTTCCCACTAGCTATCTATTTTACACATGGTAGTGTATTTATGTCAAACCTAATCTCCAAATTCGTCCCACCCTCCCCTTCCCCTCCATGTCCACATGTCCATTCTTTACGTCTACATCTCTATTCCTGCCCTGCAAATATGTTCATCTGTACCACTTTTCTAGATTCCACATATATGCGTTAATATACGATATTTGTTTTTCTCTTTCTGGCTTACTTCACTCTGTATAACAGACTCTAGGTCTATCCATGTCTCTGGAAATGGCACTCTTTCATTCCTTTTTATGGTTGAGTAATATTCCATTGTATATATGTACTACATCTTCTTTATCCATTCATCTATCGTTGGACATATAGGTTGTTTCCATGTCCTGGCTATTGTAAATAGTGCTGCAATGAACATTGGGGTACATGTGTCCTTTTGAATTATGGCTTTCTCAGGGTATATGCCCAGTAGTGGGATTGCTGGGTCATATGGTAGTTCTATTTTTAGTTTTTTAAGGAACCTCCATACTGTTCTCCATAGTGTCTGTATCAATTTACATTCCCACCAACAGTGCAAAAGTGTTCCCTTTTCTCCACACCCTCTCCAGCATTTATTGTTTGTAGATTTTTTGATGATGGCCATTCTGACTGGTGTGAGGTGATACCTCATTGTAGTTTTGATTTGCATTTCTCTAATAATGAGTGATGTTGAGCATCTTTTCATGTGCCTCTTGGCCATCTGTATGTCTTCTTTGGTGAAATGTCTATTTAGGTCTTCCACCATTTTTTAATTGGGTTGTTTGCTCTTTTGATATTGAACTCCATGAGCTGTTTGTATATTTTGGAGATTAATCCTTTGTCCATTACTTCATTTGCAAATATTTTCTCCCATTCTGAGGGTTGTCTTTGCATCTTGTTTATGGTTTCCTTTGCTGTGCAAAAGCTTTTACGTTTCATTAGGTCCCATTTTTGTTTTTATTTTCATTACTCTAGGAGGTGGGTCAAAAAAGATCTTGCTGTGGTTTATTTCAAAGAGTGTTTTTCCTATGTTTCCCTCTAAGAGTTTTATTATAGTGTCCAGTCTTATATTTAGGTCTTTAATCCATTTTGAGTTTATTTTTGTGTATGGTGTTAGGTAGTTTCATTCTTTTACATGTAGCTGCCCAGTTTTCCCAACGCCACTTATTGAAGAGGCTGTCTTTTCTCCATTGTATGTTCTTGCTTCCTTTGTCATAAATTAGGTGACCATATGTGTGTGGGTTTATCTCTGGGCTTTCTATCCTGTACCATTGATCTATATTTCTGTTTTTGTGCCAGTACCATACTGTCTTGATTACTGTAGCTTTGTAATACACTTTGAAGTCAGGGAGCCTGATTCCTCCAGCTCCTTTTTTCTATCTCAAGATTGCTTTGTCTATTCGGGGTCTTTTGTGTTTCCATACAAATTGTAAAATTTTTTGTTCTAATTCTGTGAAGAATGCCATTGGTAATTTGATAAGGATTGCATTGAATCTTTAGATTGCTCTGGGTAGTATAGTCATTTTCACAATATTGATTCTTCCAATCCAAGAACATGGTATATTTCTCTTTTGTTTATGTTATCTTTGATTTCTTTCATCAGTGTTTTTAGTTTTCTGAGTACAAGTCTTTTGCCTCCTTAGGTAGGTTTATTCCTAGGTATTATGTCACTGATGAACATAGATGCAAAAATCCTGAACAAAATACTAGCAAACAGAATCCAACAACACATTAAAAGGAGCATACACCATGATCAAGTGGGATTTATTCCAGGAATGCAAGTATTCTTCAATATATGCAGATCAATTAGGGTGATACATCACATTAACCAATTAAGGAATAAAAACCAAATGATCATCTGAATAAATGCAGAAAAAGCTTTTGACAAAATTCAACACCCATTTATGATAAAAACTCTCCAGAAAATGCATATAGAGGGAACCTACCTCAACATAGTAAAGGCCATATATGACAAACCCACAGCAAACATCATTCTCAATGGTGAAAAACTGAAAGCATTTCCACTAAGATCAGGAACAAGACAAGGAAGTCCACTCTTGTCACTCTTATTCAAGAGTTTTGGAAGTCCTAACCTCAGCAATCAGAGAAGAAAAAGGAATAAAAGGAATTGGAAAAGAAGAAGTAAAACTGTCACTGTTTGCTTATGATATGATACTATTCATAGAGAATCCTAAAGATGTCACTAGAAAACTACTAGAACTAATCAATGAATTTAGTAAGGTTGCAGGATACAAAACTAATGTGCAGAAATCTCTGGCACTCCTATACACTAATAATGAACAATCAGAAAGAGAAATTAAGGAAAAAAATCCCAGTACACTTTAAAGGAACACAACAAAGCCCAGAATTCAACAGTATAAATCTACAATGCCTGGCATCCAATAAAAATTACTAAACATGATAGAGAAAAATATTACCCAGTACCAGGAGAAGATAAACCAATAAAAAAAGAACTAGAAATCACAGAAATAATGAAATTAGCCCACTAGAACATTGATATGAAATATGTTCAAAGATTTAAAAGAAAACGAAGTTAATGAAGTGATGAATGATACAAAGAATACAAAAGAATTATTAGAAATTTAAAAATTGGTCTCAAAATTTAAATTTCTGCTTATGATTTACAGTAGATTAGGCATGCAAAAGGAAAGATCAGTGAACCTGAAGATATAACAATAGAAAATGTCTATAATGGAGCGTAGAGGGTAAAAATACTGAAAAAAATAAAATTTCAACAACTTATGGGAAAAAGTCAAGATTTCTAATATGTATATAATTTTAGTCCCATAAAGAGCGGGAAAGTAAAATTAAACAACACAATCTTAAACAACCAATGATCAAATAAGAAATCACAAACAAAATTTAAAAATACCTTGAAGCAAGTGGAAATGATAAAAAAAATTCAAGAAGCCAAAGGGAAAAAACCTTTACCTACAGAGGAGCAAAGATAAGATTACATCTAACTTCTCCTCAGAAACTATACAAGAAAGAAAAGAGTAGAGTAAAATATTCAAAGTATTGAGAGAAAACACCAACTATCCTAGAATTCCATACCCAGAATAATTACTTTTTAAAAGTGAAGAAGGAATAAAGACTTTCTCAGACGAAAAAAACTGAAGGACATTTTTGCTGGTACACCTGCCTTCCAAAATGTGTTAAAAGAAGTTCTTCAGAAAGAAGGAAAATGATCAAGTCAGAAACTCAGATATACATAAGGAAAGAGCGTTGAAGGAGGAGTAATTGAAGGTAAATAAAAAGTTTTATTGTTCTTATTCTTAATTGATCTAGTGGATAACAACTTGCTCAAAATGATATTATCAACAATGTATTCAATTATGTTATGCTTATGTATATATCATATATATGGTTGTGTGATATATATATATGATATATATATCATATATATATATAGGGTGTGTGTGTGTGTGTGTGTGTGTGTGTGTGAATTGAATGGTAGTAATCAGGATGGGACTGGTGAGAAATTAGAATTTTTTTGTTGTTATAAAATACACTACCTGGGGCTTCCCTGGTGGCGCAGTGGTTGAGAGCCCGCCTGCTGATGCAGGGGACACGGGTTTGTGCCCCAGTCCGGGAAGATCCCACATGCTGCGGAGCGGCTGGGCCCGTGAACCATGGCCGCTGAGCCTGCGCGTCCAGAGACTGTGCTCCGCAACGGGAGAGGCCACAACAGTGAGAAGCCCGCGTACCGCAAAAAGAAAAAAAAAAAAAAAAAAATTACCCAAGCATATGTCATTTACAAGAAATCCACTTGTCATCTACAAGGTATATATAGCTTAAAAGTAAATGGATGGAGAAAAAAATACCATGTTAACACTAATCAAAAGAAAGCAGGAGTAGCCATTATTAATTTCAGACAGAACAGACTTCAAAGCAATGAACGTTATCACAGTTGAAGAGTATTACATTGTGATAAAGGGGTCAATTCTCCAAGAAGGTATACCAATTCCTACTGTGTAGGCACCTAACAACAGTGTGTTGCAAAGGCTGATAGAACTGCAAGAAGAAATAGATAAATCCACTTGATAGTTGATAGTTGGAGACACAACACTCCTCTCTCAGAAATGGACAGATCCAGCAGGCAGAGAACCAATTAAGACATAGCTGAAATAAACAGCACTGTCAATCAACAATAGAGTTGGCATCTATAGACTCCTTCATCCAACATCAGCAGAATATACATTCTTCTCAAGCTCATGCCTAACATTCAGGAAGATAGACCGCATTCTGGGCCATAAAACACACCTTAACAAATTTAACAGAATAGATATCATACATCTGCTCATGGACCACAAACTAGAAATCAATAACAGAAGGATAACCAGAAAATCCCCAAATACGTGGAGATTAAACATTTAGGTATTAAGGTAAGACTGGACCTCAAACTTTACTTCTGTTTTGCAAAAGACAATGTAAAGAGAATGAGAAGACAAGACACAGACTGGGAAAAAATATTTGCAAAAGACACATCAGATAAAGGACTGCTATCCAAAATATACAAAGAACTCAAAATTCAATAGTAAGAAAACAAATGACCACATTAAAAAATTGGCCAAGGTCCTTAACAGACACCTCAGCAAATACTATCTACAGACGGGAGAAAAGCATATGAAAAGATGCTCCATACCATATATCAGGGAAACACAGGTTAAAACAACAATGAGATAACACTGCACAACTATTAGAATGGCCAGAACACTGAGAATACCAAGTGCTGATGAGGGTGTGGAGTGCCAGGAACCGTTACTCATTGTTGGTGGGAATGCAAAATTGTACAAGCACTTTAGAAGATGATTTGGTGGTTTCTTGCTAAACTAAATATACTCTTTCCATGTAATACAGCATTTGCCCTCTGTACTACTTTCCCAAAGTTGATGAAAACTTAGGTTCACACAAAAACCTATATGCATGAGTGTTTATAGCTCTTTTATTCATAATTGCCAAAACTTGGAAACAACCAAGTTATTCTTTAGTAGGTAAATGGATAAATACACTGTGGTACATCCAGACAATGGAATATTATTCAGTGCCAAAAAGAAATGCGATCTCAAGCATGACAAGACATGAAAATACCTTAAATGAATATTAATAAGTGAAGAAGCCAACCAAGGGGTGCTTACTATATGATTCTAACTCTATATACAATATTTGGAACAAGGCAAAATTATGGAGACAATTAAAAGGATGAGTAGTTATCAAGGGTTGGGGCAAGGAGGAAAAAGATCTGCAGAGCACAGAGGATTTTTAAGGCAATGAAAATGCTCTGTTAGATACTATAATGATGCATACATGTCGTTATACATTTGTCCGAACCCTTAGAATGTACAGCACCAAGACTGAACCCTAATGTAAACTGTAGATTTTGGTTGATAATGACATGTCAGTGTAGGTTCCTCAGCTGTAACAGATATGCCACTCTGGTTTAGGACTTTGGGGAGGCTATGTGCATATGCATGTCGGGGCAGGGGCTATATGGGAAATCTCCCTTTCTCTCAATTTTGCTGAGAACTTAAAACTGCTCTAAAAAATAAATACTTAAAAAACAAAAAGAAATAAAACCCTTTTTTTATTAAGTGTAGTTGATTTAGCATGTTGTGTTGGTTTCTGGTATACAGCAGAGTGATTCAGTTATACATATATATCTATTCTTTTTCATATTCTTTTCCATTATGGTTTATTACAGGATATTGAATAAAGTTCCCTGTGCTCTACAGTAGGGCCTTGTTGTTTATCTATCCTATATATAATTTGCATCTGCTAACCCCAAACTCCCAGTCCAGCCCTCCCCTGCCTCTCCGTCCCCTTTGGCAACCACAAGTCTAAAAACAACAATCCTTTTTTTTTTTTTTTTGGAATTTTTCAATTTTATTTTTTTATACAGCAGGTTCTTATTAGTTATCCATTTTATGCATATTAGTGTATATATGTCAATCCCAATCTCCCAATTCATCACACCACCACCACCACCGCCACTTTCCCCCCTTGGTGTCCATATGTTTGTTCTCTACATCTGTGTCTCTATTTTTGCCCTGCAAACCAGTTCATCTGTACCGTTTTTCTAGGTTCCACATATATGCTAAAACAACAGTCTTTTAATCTTGGAAAGAAATCTTTAAGAAAATGAAAAGGCAAGAGATAGATAGCCTAGGAGGAAATATTTGTAATAGGTATATCTGACAAAGAACTTGTGTCCAGATACGTAAGCAATTGCTATCACTCAATAATAGGATACACAACACAATAAAAATGTACAAGTGATCTGAATGCACACGTTGCACAAGAAAATAGATATAGCCAATAAGCGTACAAAAGTGTGTTCAATAACATTTGTCAATAAGGACACGCAAATTAAAATCACACGGAGATAATGCTGCATACGTAGCAGAAGGGCTAAAATTTAAAAAGATGAATGATACTAACTGTTGGTGAAGATGTGGAGTAACTTGAATTCTCACATGTAAACTGATGGGGATACAAAGTCATAATATTCTAGAAAACATTGTGTTACTTTCTCATGTTAAATATATACTGCCATATGGCCTAGTAATTTTATCCTTGGTATTTTCCTGAGAAATAAAAATATATGACCATAGAAAGACTTGTACACAAATATTTATTGCAGTTATAGTCATGATAGCCACAAACTAGAAACCACCTAAATATCTATGAAAGGTTAACTCGATTACACTAAGTATGGCACAGCCATACAATGGTACTCTGCTAATTGATTTTAAGAAATGGACTGCCAGGGCACACAATTAAATGGATGTGGTAGTTTTAAAACATGTTCACAGATTCTCTGAACATGGACCTCTCCTCTTGAATCTAGACTGACCACAGGGGTGCATTTGCAAGCAATACAGTACAGCACACGTGACGCTATACAACCTCTGGGACTGTGTCAGAAAAGGCCATGCAGCTTCTGCCTGGCTCTGGACGCCTTTGGATCCAGGACCTGCCGCATGCTAAATAATGCTCACTCACCATGCTGTGGGGAAGCAGCAGATAAGTGTCCCCGTCTATAGAGCACAGAGGTCTCTGCCCATAGCATCAACCGCTAGATGCATGGGTGACATCGCCTCAATTGCTCTGACATCCAGGCATTTAGTCACTCCTAGTACTTCCAGCTGAGATCCCAGACAGTAAAGGGCTGTCCCCACAGTGCCCTGTTGAAATCCTAACCCACAGAGCCCATGGGCAAACTAAACTCCAATAAAAATTAAAAGAAAAGAAAAGAAAATGCTCAAAACAAAACATAGGAACAAACATACAAAAGGAACTAGAAACTATAGAAGGGTGCTATCTACCTGCTCAAAGAATGGGTAGATGTCTGCAAATATTTGTCCATCTGTGGTCACTAAATTACTCATCACCAAATCCTCAGGAAAAAACAAGGGGGAGACACAGAGACATGCTTTGGGCTGCTTACAATATTTCAACACATAATGCTACCTACTTAATACTGGAATTTCAACGGTCAGGAAAAATTAACTGTTATTTGCTCATTTTCTCCTAGAAGTTTTCATGTTCTAGCAGTATTTATCTCTTTTCCATAGGAAAGACCAGCAAGGAATTGGAAAGTAAGTTCTTTGTTTCTGACAGCAGGTGTCACAATTGCCTAATAAAAGAGAAGCATGCTGTAAGTTTTCTTAATGAAAAAGAGAAAGGCACTAATCACTTTGACATATGGCTTTAAAAAACAGGCAACTAGTATCATTAGCACATTGTGAGAACTGACATGGTAATGAGTGCATTCCCGCATTGGCAAGTAACATGCTGGTAAACTACAGCATTGATTTAATTATAGTTATTGAAGAGAAAAACAGAACACTACCTCATCAAATGTGTGTGTGTGTGTGTGTAAAAATATACATCCATATATACTACAAGCAATATTCCAACTTCATAAATGTTAAAATGGGAAAGGATGTTACCCTTAGCACCAAGGAAATATGGTCACTAACCACATGCTGTTTGCAAGTGGCTGGTGAGTTTCACACCCCTGCCACTGCTTCCCAGTTTCCCAGACATCTGCCCTGTTCAGTTTCCCTTGCGCACAGCCTAATTCTGGAGGGTGCCAACCGAGTGTCAATACACCTGCTGGCTCATGCTTTAAGAAAACAACATGATGCTATACATCATCAGAATTTCGAGGCCACAGGGCCTGGGGTGATGAAGGACGGTGGTGGGCCCTGGTATTTGCTGATGGACACAGGAGGTGGTGCCCTCTTTTCCATTTGCATTTTTGGAGTAGTTAAGGGGGAAATAAAGAATTCTTTCTGCTGCCTGAAATAGGAGCGTGCAGCAAGTGCCTGCTGGTTTTTTTTTTCTTGGAGTTCAATAGTACAAGTAGGAGTTCAGTAAATACAAGAAAAATAAACCAGGTAACAATCTCCACACAATGACCATCCCAACCCTGGCAGCAGACCATGAGAAACTTTATCTCCCAGTTTTCAGCGGAAGCTTTTATCTTTCTTTGCTCACATTCTTAGAGAAGACTTTATTGTTGAATATTGTTTGTTTGTATTTCCCTTTTTTTAAAAAAAGTAAATTAGACCCTAGTTTTTCATATATTACATCTCTGCACTCAATCCCAGGCCCCTCATTTCAGCGAAGACCATCACACTCTTTTGGGTGGCTATCCCTATGTAAGACAAGAGGTCGACATGCACTGTGGTCAAAAAAGATGTCCTCTTGTAGCTGAGTTGTGCAAAATATCCTGGCATATTCCAAACATGAGTCCATCTTCCTCAAATTTACAATTTCTTCTGTACTTCTATTTATTCTACAAAAGGAAGAAATATTGCCATAAACAATCAAATAAATAGACAACAAAAAAATAAAGCAAAAAAAATACAAATCCTAAATTATCAATTATGGAATATGAGATTTTTTCCCCCCATGGAGACAGCCCTCTCCAGGGTAAAAGCTGGAATCTCCAGTCTCTAAATTGAATTACTGGGCTAGCAATGTTGCCTAAAGCAAAATATAGATGATGCCACTGACTTGGAGGATGGGGAAGACAGAGTGATGGTCATATCAGCCTGGTTCTTGGTGGGAGGGCATGTGTACGGGATAGGAAGTCATCACATAGCAGCATTAGGAAAGAGTGAGGCACCAGGATGTGGAACAGAACACACATGCCACATCCAGACTGAATGGCGGTCACTGAACTGGCTGCACAAACTGATTTAGGAATAGCCGCTAGATCCTAAATAAATGTGACACATCAATAAAGATCATTGGGATTTGTAATCCTCTAGACGACATACAACAAGCAAAGGCAGTATTTAAATTAGGGGGGAGAAAAAGCTGTTAGAATGAATAAGTTAGTTGAGCAAGGTCATAGATTAGATACGTAGATCAATGAAACAGAATAAAGAGTCCAGAAACGAGCTCTCACATATAAACGATTGATTTTTTTGTTTTTACAAATGCATCAAGGAAACTCAATGAGGAACTGATACTTTTTTTCAACAAATGGTGCTGGAACCACAGTCCATATATATATATATATATATATATATGAAAAGCGAACTTTGGACCTTACCTAACACCACGCATGAAAATTAACTTGAAATTCATTATAGAGCTAAATGTAAAAAGCATCAATACAATAATAAAAATTCCGGTAGAAAACATAAGAGAAAATCTTAACAACCCTAAGGGAAGAAGGATGTGCGAATATAGAGTAAACAACAAACATTAAAAAAAAATCATAAATTAGCCTTCATTAAAATTAAAAACTTTGAATCTTGGAAAGATAGCATTAAGATAATGAAAAGGCAAGTTCCACTATGCCCAGTGGGTGTATATATATATATATATATATATATATATATTCATATTCTGACTTATCTGAATGTTTTTAATACATATATCTGACAAGGACTCGTGTCCAGAATATTAGCACTCAAAAATGGTAGTAGATGGATAGCCATAATCCAAGAGATTTGTGGTCCACAGGCAAGGAATGAGGGGTAAGGCTCAAGTCCCAGGTAGAATTAACAAGGAAAAACAAGGGAGCAGGTCATCCTGCATCTTGTGTCTCCAGGCTAAGGTTAAGGAGAAAGGAGGGAGCTTGTGTAGGATTTAATGAGAAGATAGCTTTCCTTTTGAGTAGAAGGGGAAAGGAAGAGTTTGATGAACCCTTGGATAGGAGATGGCATGGTTGGACTAATTTTAATTCTTAGGCAGAATAGAGGATGTATCCTAGTGATTCAGTGTTTACTCTTGGCCCTAAACTTTCTGAAAGCCCACTAAATGGAACATCCACCCAACAGGGCTTAGCAGGGTTCCTCTTGGCTGAATGAACCAGGTTACCTCTAGGGCCTGCGAGTCTGGGAATGAAACCCAAATGCTTGAAGTCTCTGACATATGTCACTGCCAGAGCAGAAGCAATGTGCCAGAACAATCTTCAGACCTCTGATTTCCTCTGATCCAATTTTTCTTTTCCTTTTATTCCTGGGTAATAAACCAGAGTGTCCTCAGTATTTGACCTTTCCTTTTGTGTTTCTGACTAGGGACAATAACCCTGTGGTTTATACCCCCTGCCCAGTCTCTGAGTGACAGCTGTGTGGAATCTGTAAACCCCGTGGGTAATTATCCCAGGTAATCAGTGCAGTCAGCTTGGTGTGTGAATATGTGTGTATGTGCAATACATTAGTAGTGCTGGGAGGAGACCACTTCCAGAGCATGCATGCCCGTCTGTCCTCTGAGCTTCAAAGAGTCTTCTTAGGTGGGAAACTGGTCAAATCTGAAATGAATAAGGAAGAGTGTCCTTACAAACTCTTAAAACGCAAGTAGAACCAAGATACCAACTTCCTCATTCAACAGTTAACCAGAGAGCAGTTTGTTGTATTGAACTGAATGGATAAAGCTTGGCCAGGGGTGCAGCTTTCAACCCCAGTGGATCAACTTAAGATGACTTGAAGGAAATGCAGATTGGACGGGTAGTAAAGGTGGGCTCTGCTGCTATATATATTGTGGCCACACGAGGGCGCGTAAAACCCTAAATAGTGTCCACAACTGCGAAAGCCGGCGTTGAGTCCCCAAATCCTGGCCCTGCCTGAGCCCCTCTCTAAGCTTCCAGACTTCAGACTAAAGTCCACCTGCCCTGATCCTGGAGTCCTCTACTCTGTTCAACAACGCGCACTGGTCACAGCCCCTCTGATGCGGGAGAAAACGGGGCTAGACTGAGATGCAAAGATGGGGAAAGGCAAGAAGTCCTTGCTCCTGGGAGGTCCTGAAGATCAGCCGGCCTCGGAGAGCCCCTCCCACCCTGCTCTGTGTCGCTGAGGCCGCTGGGGTGAGCAAATCTGCTGTCTGTTCCCTGTCACCGGAACTTGGCTCCTTGTCCAAAGCCTTCCTGGAAGAGAGTCTCCTGCGGGGAAGTAAGCGGCTTTCCTGGAAACTTACAGGGAGGGCGTTGCAGATGGTTCTTAAGTGGGATTTTTAGGGATGAATAAGGATCAGAAATTCAGGACGAAAAGTTAATAGATAATAAAATGGAATCCCTCCCGTGGAAATAAAGAGGAGGAGAAAGGGCCCTGGGCAAAGTACATGAAGATGTACAGTCCTTTGGACTGGCGCTTGTCAGAAAAGCCACACTGTGGGAAGACGGCTCTCTTTTATGTTTCCTTTTTATGCTGCTATTTATTTCTTCCTATTATTAAGTCTATAGTAAAGTTAGTTTTTTCAAAAAGCACTTTAGTTAGATCTGCTAAGAGAAACAAGAAAGAAGTCATTATTTTTCATTATTTAAGATTGGCTTGTGTCGATAACCGTTGAGGAAGAGCTATATCAGGAATTTTCGTGGTGCATCAGCAGAAGGAAAATGAGTGAGCCCAGTCCAGGAGGACAGTCAGGGGCTCCAGAATATTTGAAGAGTTATACATGTTTCCTGTATGATGGATTAGATTCCTTGTAAGCAACCTCTATATAGCTGATCTCACTGTGTAGTTCTAATTTGATTCCACAGCACTGACCTTTCAAACCTTGATTCTCCCTCTCAGCTTCTTCCTGTCTGTCCACAGAAACATTATTACCTACTCTTGACCCTGATTTCTCACTGCTTTCTTGTGTCCCATGGACCTTATTATACCTGAGAAAACAGCACTTTTTACCCCTAAGATATGTAGGGGCACTCTCTCCCTCTTACAGGTTTACCTTTTCTTGATGATTGTCATTTGTCTATGAAGATGCCAAAAATCCCGATTAATTTGATTTCAGAAATTAAAAGCTCTGTCAATTTTGGGCTGTCCCTAGGTGGTGGTAGACTTGGGGATAGGCAAAGCTGAATAGCTGTGAATAACTATCTAACGTTCTGATGTATTGATATTTGATGGTCAAGATGAAGAATGATTTTTCCGGTCACCTGGTACCGAGTGGTAGCCACCTAGAAAGGGTATTTTCTAATATATCCATTGAGGAGAGTAGATTTCTTTTCCTTCTACTCCCTCTCTCTTACTTTTTCTCTTCTGGTGAGCTTCTTCTATTTTTTAAAAATTTATTTATTTGGCTGCGCCGGGTCTTAGTTGCGGTACGTGGGACCTTTATTGCGGCATGCAGGATCTAATTCCCTGACCAGGGATCGAACCCGGGCCCCTTGCATTGGGAGCGTGGGGTTTTAACCACTGGACCACCCAGGAAGTCCCTGGTGAGCTTTTACTGATCCTCTGTTTCTATGCCTTCAATTTTCTCTTAGAATTTGTTGACTACGTGATCACAAGGAAGACAGAGAAAGGCAATGTAAAAACTGATTCCAATATTTCAAGGCTTCCTGAAACATGTATTTGAAAAGGAAGCTCTTTGGAGGAAACAGAAGTAACATCTGCAGTGTCTGTAGAAAGCAGATTACTGAGCACTATCTGTAGGCATTAGGCCTTTGAGCTCAAATTAATTTTCCAACATCCTAGGTTCTCTTAGCATTTATGACGCACTCTAAGGTTTAATATATAAATGCCATCTGAATGCTTTAAGATGTGAGGTTCATCCATTCCAGAGATAATCCCATCAGAAAGGAGGATAAAATGGTAAACATCTAAATTATTTGTAAGTGATCTGACATTGGGACTCAAGGCACTTGAGTTTGAGTTCTGTCAAACTTTCCTATAGAAGTCTAGATAAATCACTAAACAACTGCTTTGGCCACAGATTATTTCCTCATGAAATAAAAATAGTAATATTTTTCATGCATATCTCTTATTGATTTCATTAAGAATCAAACTAAGTAAAAGATATAAAAATACTTTGAAAAACTTACAGCGTCGAACAGATGTATGGTGGTGTTTTGGTTTTGCTTTGGTTGGAAACAAAATTATGCCTTTGAAAAGTAATTTCTAAATGTTAAAAACACATCACATTTAACTTTTGGACTGTCTGCATATTACCAAATGTCAAAAGCAAACTATCCAGATGTTTGGTCTACCAACATGCCAATCATCTGAAGGTTTCCAAAAACAGTATTTAAGTCTTTATCACAGCAATTTTTTCCCCAAATAGTTTGATGACTCCTGATAAATTCAATGGGAAAACTTTTATTTAAATTGCTTATTTGGTAATATGCCAATTATACCCAGCCTTTAAAAATTGTCCAAATCTCTAAGCCACTTTTCTGAAGATGCTATGTTTTCATGACAAATAGAAACGGAGCAGGACCCTATGGTCCTTGTCCCCCAAGTCCTCTGCCTGTCTTTCATCTGTGGAAAAACTTTAGCCAAAGAATAAGTTTAATCAGAGAAGTGAGAAAATGCAGAAACAAAGGAAAATGGGCAAAGGAGACCAAATAATAATAGTTTAGTCATTAAACATTAGTCAAGGACCCTTAGTTCCTACTCAAGGGCTATAGGTAATATTATGAGCCATATCCTGTGAGCTGTCTTACAGGTACTGAAACGCTCACCAGGTGGAAGAAGCTAACTACATGATGATCAGACTGTAGCCATGACATAAGCTGCCACAATTCCAAGAATTGGCCTCAAGGAAATGGGAACCAACCAACCCTAGAACTGAAGATTAACTGTTCTTAAAACAATCAAGATGGCAGTGGTCAGACTACCTCATGACCAATTTCAAGATGACGGTCAGAGCTGACTATGCTGTTTCTGCATGTAGTCTCCTCCTTCAGCCTATAAAAGCTCTGTCAGTGTCGGGGGGTCAGCCTTTGGACAGGTGTCCGCCCTGGTTGCTGGCATCCAAAATAAAGCAAACTTTCCTTTCCACCAACCTTGCCTCTTTATTGGCTTTTGAGCAGCAAGCGCTAGACCCCACTTTTGGTTACAAAATGAGGAGTTGTTTAGAAATTTAAAATTATGTAATAGGACATTTTAGCTGGGCAAGGGCTTGGGACTTACAGCCTGAAGCCACTTGGAGTTAGGTGTTGCCCCTCCCCCTCAATATACATCAGCTTTTGGAGCTTAGATGCTATTAAGTAGAATTGGAAGGGGTCCTCCCTATTTCAACTCTAGTCCATGTATTTATATACTGTCTCAATAACTGAGGGAGAATAATCTTTTAAGGTGGAAATAAAATCAAAATCCCGACTCTTGCCTTTGAGGTTTATAGATATAAACCCATGTTCAATAGACTGGAGCAGCCCTAATCAAGGCAAATTTCAGAAAAACACTAGGGATCTTTTAGGGGAAAAAAAAAACGACACTGAAAGGAAGAGGAAAGGACTAGACTATGTATATGGACTTAGTAAGTGAGAAGAGAGTGGAAAAGGGATGGAGATCATATTTCTGGGCTATTAGAATCCATTCCCATGACCTGGGCATTCTGATAACCCTGATATACCCTGGACAAAGTGATTTTAAGTCACATGAGTATGACTGAAAAATTTTAGATATAAAATGCTCTAATCAGTGGTACATTGGTAAATTTTTAACAACTGGCTCTCAGGGGGAAAAAAAGGCATGTTTGCACATAAGTACATAGGCTTATTATAAATTTTACTGATATAAAGGATGTGTGTCATATAATTTTTAAATAATAATAAAGCATACAATATTCTTTATTGTACATTTCATACAGCCTTTGGACTCTCACAGGATGCTTTCTTTGATTTCTGTTGAACAATTGTGTCTGTAGCCACGCTAGCTGCTGCAAATGGTGAGTGAGGGTAGTTCTGATATGGATATCAGAACTTGTATCTCTGTTTATGCAAATGGACAGAAATGCAACAACAAAAATATATATTGGAATTTCTCTCATTTGTCAAAGATGTGAGTGACTTTAAGTGGATAATAGTTTTCCAATACGGAAAGAATAGTCTCTCAATTTTTTTGTGTGCTATTCACATTGTAATTGCTATAAAGACTCTTTTTTTCTTTTTTCTTTTTGCGGTACGCGGGCCTCTCACTTCTGTGGCTTCTCCCGCCGCGGAGCACAGGCTCCGGACGCGCAGGCCCAGCGGCCATGGCCAATGGGCCCAGCCGCTCTGCGGCACGCGGGATCCCCCCGGACTGGGGCACGAACCCGTGTCCCCTGCATCGGCAGGCGGACCCTCAACCACTGCGCCACCAGGGAAGCCCTAAAGACTCATTTTTAAGTTGAATCTGCATTATAAAAAACTTCTCCATCACTTTCTGAAATATAGACAATGCACAAAACAATCAGTGATTTATAGCACTTGCCTATTTCTGTAATAAAATTCTCCCACCAGGGTCCATTTCAAAGCTACTAATGTGACGTCACTGAACACAGAGTAGAGGTGTACACAGTACACAGAGTAGCACACGGGTATACAGACAGTCCCAGACTTATGATGGTTCAACTTACAATTTTTTGACTTTATGATGGTGCAAAAGCGATACCCATTCAGTAGAAACTGTCCTTCGAATTTTGAAATTTGATCTTTTCCCGGGCTAGTGATACGCGGTATGATCCTCTCTCAAGATGCTGGGCAGTGGCAGGGAAGCAAAGACCCCGGCCAGCCATGCAATCATGACGGGAAACAACCCATACACTTATAACCATTCTGTACCCAGACAGTCATTCTGTTTTTCACTTTCAGTACAGTATTCAATAAACTACTTGCAAGATTGAACACTTTGGTGTAAAACAGACTTTTTATTAGATGATTTTGCCCAACTGTGTGCTAATGGAAGTGTTCTGAGCACGTTTAAGGTAGGCGAGGCTAAGCTACGATGCTAGGTGTATTAACTGCTAAACGATGGCTTTGTTGGGACATAATCCCATCATAAATCAAGGAAGATCTGTATGAGATTTCCATCACATGATTATGGTAGACCTAGACAACAAGAAGAGCACAGGTTAGTAAAATGTAGTATAATAGGAAGTGATAAGTTTTCAGTGTGTCCTTTGCTTCTGTGACTGCTAATTTTATGGGTCAACTTGACTGCACCACGGGGTGTCGTAAGGCTCAGTGAAGCAGATTCCTCCTCAAGGTTGGTGGGCATCATCCAATCTGTTGAGGATCTGAACAGAACAAAAGGTGGAGAAAAAAGAATTGTCCTGTTTTTTCTTCCTGCCTGCCTGCTCGAGCTGGGACACCTCATCCCAACTTCTCCTGCCCTTGGACTGAATTACAGCACCAGCTCTCCTGGTTCTTCAGATGGTAGATCTGGGGACTTCTCAGCCTTCATAATTGTGTGAGTGAATTCCTCACAACAAAATTCAATTTCTCTCTCTCTTACATAGGTAGGTAGATAGATAGACATCTATAAATATAGATGTAGATATGTATTTATCATATGTATATGATATATATCTATTTATCATAAAGAGTGAATAAATGTAAATATAGTATGTATGGTGTTTCTCTGGGGAGCTCTAATATAGGTTTTAATATAATGTATTTAATTATACATTTTTTATGGGTTGCTTTTTTAGTAATGGCTGTGTTTTACAACCAATGCTAGCTGTGTCCAGCATGCCACTGGTTATAATCCTTGTAGGTCAAGCAGTTTTACTATAAGAAGCCTCTATCTGAGCATGAGGTAGGGGAGAAATAAACCTAAGGAAACCCTTTTTCCTTGGAAGATTTGGGTGGGAGTTTGTATCAGACCAGTGGACAGTTGGGGATATTGACAAGTCCTGGCTGCAGCAGGGCTACCAGCAACATCAGATGTGCAGCTTCATTGTAACACTTGTAGTTACAAACCCACCAATAATAGGGAAGCAAGGAAGGGGAAGACAGCCGACAGGAGCAAGCAGGGTTTTCTGGAAGGTTTGCTTATTTCAAAACCTAATCTTTAGAAGTAGGTTTAAGTTCCTGTTCTCCCGGCCCAGGCATCAGTGGAAATGTGGGCAATTATTTTAATTGTTAAAAAGGGTTTAGAGAAACTTCAAAAAGAAGTCTAGTCTTGTGTGACTGGCCTCAAGTCATTTCATTTTGGGCATTAAAATATGATGTGACCTTTTCCATCTCCATCACGATGCCCAGCTCTCTGTGGCAATGCTGTCAAATGACCAGAGGGAAAACTGTCTAATTATGTGAGGCTTTAACGTCTAACACAGACCTATGGCAAAACTAGAAAATATTCATTTTTGAAAATGACCACACAGAAAATCCTCCAAAAGTTGCGCTTTTATTCATTGACATTGTGGTTCATTAAGCCAATAGATGAATGAAGCATTCCTTGGTGGCTAAATTCCAGTGTAAGCAATGCAGACTTCTTCAAATTAATATTAAATGTGATGGTGAAAGGATTACACATGACAAAATTAAAAATGCTTAATAAGGGGCTTCCCTGGTGGCGCAGTGGTTGAGAGCCCGCCTGCCGATGCAGGGCACATGGGTTTGTGCCTCGGTCCGGGAAGATCCCACGTGCCGCGGAGCGACTGGGCCCGTGAGCCATGGCCGCTGAGCCTGCGCGTCCAGAGCCTGTGCTCCGCAACGGGAGAGGCCACAACAGTGAGAGGCCCGCGTACCGCAAAAAAAAAAAAAAAAGTGGGGTTAAAACACATGTCACTTAACATTTTACAATTCTGAATTGAGCCTGCATAATTCAGCAGAACATTTTGAGGCGTTTTAGTCAAAGGCTAATTTCTTTTGTTCTCCAAAGAACAGAGCTAAACAACAGCTTCATGGTCCTTAAAAATACACTAAAGATCAGGCTTAGAAAACATGCAGCTTCTCTAAATACATTTATTGACCTGTTGGCTGGAGCGGTAAAAATATAGGAAGCATAATGACAAGTGAAAAGCAAAATATATCTCAGGACAACAGTGAGAATATGCAAGATTCCTGGCATGTTTAGATTTCTTGATTCTTGTCCTGGCAAGTAGCATCTCAGTGAAGTGGATTTTTGGATTCATTCTCTGATCAAAAGAAAAAAGTTTGGAAGCCATGGTTATTATAAATTATAAAATATTATGTAATAATAATAAATATTTATAGAATTTAAAAAATGCTAACAACCCTACTGAAAGGCAGTATCATTAGCTTCATTTTACAGGTGAGAAAACTAATTAAATAACTTAGCTTAAAGTCCCTAGTTTGGGGAAGAACTAAGAAAAGAATTGAAGTTTCCTGAGTCCAAGTCCAATTTTCTTTCCATGATACTAAATTGCCAATCTTGCCCAGTAATGGGGCATGCCCACCTATCATTCCAAGCCCCTAAAGAGTTGAATGGATGTTTTCTGTGATGCTATGCTTCTGGTCTCTGTGACAGAGGAAGAAAATGGGCCTAATGTCTAGCATTCCCTGCAGAGTGGATCACACCAGGGGTTCAGCTGAGTGCAATGATGCTTGGTGAGAGAATGAATTATGTTCCTCATCTTATGACCCCTCTGATCCTTTCCTTGAGGAAGTTATAGTCAATGGTTTTTGAGTCGATTATTCACTTTATAATCTCTCTGCAGTTTCCGTCCCAGAAAAGATTCAGGAAATTCAGGAAAGGGTGGGGATTTGTAAGAATAACTCCTTTAATATAATTTATCCTGAACCTTTCCCCTATTTATAACTTTTTGTTCTTGTTGCCATTTTTAGATTTGGAGACTGTTTTTCACTGAAAGGAATATATTCAAAACAATTAGGTTTCCTAGTATAACTTATGTAGGAGTGTGTAAAACACAAAAATAATAAGTGAATTATGAATTATTGAGGCATTTTGAAAGGAATAAAATTGCTAAATCTTGTAGTGTGTTCTTAAATGTTATTTTCTGACTACGCTGCAAGTTTCAATGATCAGCACTTAAGAACAAAATTTGCTCTTCAATTGAGACCTTTTTAAATAAAATTTTCTGTTATATTACTTTATATTAAACTTATAACTATCTAATAGAAACTTATACAAATTTTAGCACAGATTACAGCAGTCCTGATCTAGTAGATGATAAAGTAGCCACTTTTCTCATTTCTATATTAGTATACACACAACTCTGAGTTATTTATGTTCATATTGATGGCTTTTTTCATTCCTGAAACTGAGTCATTTAAAAAATGTAAAATAAATTGTGTTTTAGTGTATTGTAGAACTCAGTGTCACATCTTTCTTAAATCACATAGAAGTATGAAAATATTTGGAAACAAAGAAAGAAAAAAAAGTCTTACGTGTTATGGTTTACTGGTTTTTCCACAGTCAGCTTCAGGTTTTAACATACAGGTCATGGCGTCACAGCAAGGATTGGCACATTCCTTTAAAGCACACACACAATGCGAAAGTGGGTTCAAGTATTTTTTTTCCTGTAGACTATGTGCACATAATTCTGGTACAAGATGACAGTGAAATTTTCACTTTCTAAACTAAATTACTCTGCTATACAAATTCCAATGGAAATGACCAAGGAAATTTAATAATAGAAAAAATGCTGAGTAGTGAAAACTACCTCCTAAAAGGACAAAAACAGAATTATCCAAGAATTATCCCAAATAAATTTGCCCACGTGGTATTACATGTAAGTTAATTTAAAAGCTCAAAGGACAATATTTCTATACTATTCAAACAGCTTGAAGGTAGAGAAAAAAATTTTCTTAATCCTCAATTCATTTTACCAAGCCTGCATAATTTCGATCATGAGACTTGGTAATGAATATACACATACATACTATTCTCATTTATGAATATAAATGCAAAAACTTGAATAAAAGTAAAACACTATCTTATTAATATAACAACTCTCTATTACAAACTATGCAGGGTTTTTTTTGTCACCAAAAATGCAAGAGTGACTCAGCTCTACAGAATAAAGTAATATAATCCATCATATTAAAAGGCTGAGGGGAGAAAACAACTAATATTATAGTGATAGATGGCAAAAATTAGTACAAATTAGGTAGCCATTATTTACTTATTTAAGCGTATATTAGTAAACTATGAACAGATTATGCATCATTATGATAAAATCTATCTGATGAATAGCAAAAATATATTCAATAATATAAACTATAAGACAAGAATTATTTATAAGCTATGTAAAGCAACTATACTCCAATAAAAAGTAATTTAAAACAATTACTCATAGTAAGAATGAGATAAACATAAGTCTAACTTATTGTAAGGTATCACGTCATTTGTAAAATTTCATATCTCATTATAATTAAGAGAATATTTGCAATATTCTTTACAAATGATTGTTGCACCATGTAAACTTTTAATATAATTCAATAGCTTAAAATTTCTGAATAAATAAACTCAGGCATAGAGAGATTACATGCCTTCCCCATTGTCGTAGAGCCTCTTAAAGTAATGGATAAGTCTTGGGTTGCAGTAGGCTTCACCAATTACTAGCTTTGTATCCTTGGATCTAGTTACTTAAATTTTCTGCGTCTCACTTCTTTTCTAAATTGGGAAAATAACAAACCTATTTTGTAGATTCGTTGTGAGTAATAAGGAGATTGTGATTATAAAAGCATTTTGTAGATTGACACATAAAAATTCTCTTCAAATAGTAACTCATTTTCTCAATCTTAAAAGTAAAAGAAGATTGCTAAGAAAATAGAATGCTTTCTTTTAGAAACCTAATCTGGGATTGCTAGTAAACATTCTATCAGAGACGTTCTTTAGAGTACACTGATGCCTTGAAGGGGTCAGATTTTTATGAAGATTAGCAGAAGTATAGTAATTATCTTAGACGTTCTATGTTAACCCATTTTCTACAGGTTTGTGTGATTTTTCTTTTTTCTCCTTCTGTTTTAATTTCTCCTCGTTTACACACTGGTTTGATGAGAGAAGGCCAGCTGTTTTTCTATGGAGAGAACTTACTTCTAGACTTTTAATTGTTATTGCTCAACAAATGATCAGCTGTGACTTTATGTGATTTAGGAATTTCTGACTAATATATTTAGGAAAGATCACAAGTGACATGTTATAGTTAATGATTTACTTCTTTACACTGAACTTCATACAATCATGTCATAAGTGTATCCTGGCTTTAAAATGCTTTTCAAAAGATTACTAAAAGCAGTACTGAAAACAAGTGCAAGCCTACTTTTTACTAAGATGTCAAGTTTGTCTTTAAAAAGAATTTCCAAAAAAACATTTTAAAGGAAAAAAAAGAAAAAGAAAACAGTATAATTCTTATGCAACAATAACTCTTTAGTAAATTTTTTAAACCGTGGATATTTTCATACCTCAGGAGAGCCACAATCACAGACTTCTCCTACTTCCAGAAGTTGGTTCCCACACACTGGTTTTATCATCATATTTTTAGGAACCAGTGTTTTCAGCAAGCATCTTGGTTTTTGAGATAAAATATATTTTTTATAATGTGAGAGACTGACTGTACTGAAATCCTTTGGGAATTTTGAACTGTAACCAGAAGAAAAATGAGAAATATCATGACACACAGTGATAAGTGAACATGAGAATCTGACTTGTCTAACGATATTACGTAGTTCAATGAAAATTCCAAATTTAGTATAAAGGGACCATGTTATATGTGGAGCTTCATAGAGCAGGCATACTATGCTGGTTGAAAAATTCTTTTCCTAGACACCCAGTTGTAGAGTTGGAAGAATTTAAATTCCCGTGTGGATTCACTTCTGTCCTAAAGGGCAGCAGTGATGAGCCTCGCCATTTGTTATCATTCACTCATCTCACCGAGGGCTAAGAGGTAGGCGATAATAACAATGAATAGTGAAAGGAAATAATTGTAGAATTAGAGGTTCTATGGACATATTTATCTTTCTATTTATGAACACTTCAAAAGCAAGGTATGTTTTTTCATTTTTCTATCCCAGGTCCTTGCAAAGTGCCTGGAATTAAAAGGCAACTATTAATAACATAAAAATGAATTGATTGGTGATGGGGATTTATAAGGATGTTGTCATCATCTTAATTAGATAAATATTTTTAGAAAATATATTATTTTAAGCTAAAATTATTTTTTTTTTTTTTTTTTTTTTTTTTTGGCAATACGCGGGCCTCTCACTGTTGTGGCCTCTCCCGTTGCGGAGCACAGGCTCCGGACGCGCAGGCTCAGCGGCCATGGCTCACGGGCCTAGCCGTTCCGCGGCATGTGGGATCTTCCCAGACGGGGGCACGAACCCGTGTCCCCAGCATCGGCAGGCGGACTCTCAACCACTGCGCCACCAGGGAAGCCCCCTAAGCTAAAATTATTTTAAGTTAAAATAACATGATCACTATACTTATAAGCTCTATCTTGGCATATTTGGAGATCTTAAATAATGAACTCTGCTAGCTGGTAAATCCTATACATCAAGAAGCTGGAGGGTGGGGATTTCCCTGGCAGTCCAGTGGTTAAGGCTCTGCACTTCCAATGCAGGGGGCACGGGTTTGATCCCTGGTTGGGGAGCTAAGATCCCACATGCTGTGCGGTGTGGCCAAAAAAAAAAAAAAGAAAGAAAAAGAAAAGAAAAAAGAAGCTGGAGGGTGAATTAGCAGGAAACAGCGCTACATAAAAAAAAAAAAATTCCATCCAACTATATAGGCTGCATCTGAATTCTTTAAGATTTAAGAAATATTTTTTCTCTAGGGTGACAAGGGCTCACCTCAGATATTCATTCATCACACAACTCCCAGAGAGACACTTGGTGTTATATGGAACATCAGGCATACCGAGGACATGACCCAACTCATGTGCCATCACTCCTGCAAGAGAGACACTATTCTTTCTCTTACCCTGGAAAAAGAATAGAAATATCTATTACTTCTGATTTTATTCAGTTATTTGTTAATTTTTGCCAATGTTCAATGTTACAAAAAAATAATTTGACAGATGAAAATTATTGAATCATTGAGCTTCTTGCCCTGTCATTGGTTATTGAAAATTGTTGCATAAACATTTGAAATGATTGCCTCCTGGGAATCTAACCATTGAGCCAGTGCTCAATCAGTATTTGCTGAATTAATGTAATGATGAATTCTTGATAAACCATGGTTAAATTATGGTAATTCCATTCTTTATAAGAAGTACTAAAATACACCATAGTATGTACTCAAAGACCTCCAAAAACTATTGCCGTGATGCCTATGACATTGGTAGTGTTTGGCCATATGACACCAGCATGCACTTTGTCTGACCTTCCTGGCCATAGATACTAGGGATGATTAATTTGAAGTTGCCTTGGGCCCCAGAGGGCACCTGGATTCCCTTTATGTCCCAGTCTTCCTGTTCTCATTCCCTAACACAAACTAAAGAATGAAACCTCTGGGATAGTCAATGTAAAGAGATATTCTGTTTCATAATCCAAGGAATCTTCAGTGTAGTGATCTAGCAGGAGGTTCATTTCTACTTTTATTTACTGACTCAGCAAATGTACATTGTGCTAACTCTGAATAAGACATTGTGCTTGTCTTCCTGGAGGTTATAGAACCTCATGGAGCTATATTTTTACAAACCTCAATAACGGCAACAGACGATGGGGAACACAAGGAATTCAAGGCTGCCAGTGCTGTAATTCGATTTTTGAAGCCAACTCCACTGTGTGAAAGTTACAGGTACATTGTCACAATTTGAATCTGTGGAACCATCAGCTTTTTTCAACTATGTTTGAGATTTCCCTAGTTCCCCTATCCTTTTCATATTCATGAGGCCCCCGAAAAGCTTCTGCTGTTCTATAGCATTATAATGACCACAGCTGGCTATCCCACATCCAAGAGTCGATTTTAGTGTTCTGACATGGGTCTCCAATAATCTCACAGGTGAGCTGCTATTAGTAGAACCTTAGGCTCTCTGACAACTGATCAGGGAGGTAGAATTGAACAGGAATGTCTGCCAAGAAATATTTGGGATAACTTATCTTCTCTGTCAAAATAGGCCTGGCCCTGTCCAGCATGTGCTCACCTGAGTAGCTGAGCGTGGTCATGGATCTTCATCTTCCCCAGGTTAGAACGATGCCAATTCAGAAAGTTTTTAAAGGTGACAGCTGTGTTGGGTACCACGTTTATCTTATCACCATCAGACCAGACTTCCATACCTATCAAGACCACTTGAACATCTATGGTATTATAAATCTGTGGAAAGAACATTTTTCTTCATGAAAATGTTTGAGATTTCTTTTTTTAAAAGTTTTGATTGAAGTATAGTTGATTTACAATGTGTTAATTTCTGCTGTACAGCAAAGTGACTCAGTTATATATATATATATATATTCTTTTTCATATTCTTTTCCATTATGGTTTATCCCAGGATATTGAATATAGTTTCCTGTGCTATATAGTAGGAGAGATTTATTTAGTATTTTAGATATTTTACTGACCACAAGTGATGCATAAATGTATCCGAATTTTGAAAATAGAAAACCTAGAAGTTGCCTTTGCTACAGTATATGTGATTTTACCTTGATGTTGATCATTATCTGCTAAATTTCCCAAAACTGCTGGCCTTAAGCCATTGTGACTCTCCCAGCTCCTTATTTGGTGAACACATAGGGAAGCCCTAAGCTCCTGTGTGGAAGTATATGTTTAGAGAACAAATATCTTACCACGTTGACTAGGTTTATCACGTCAAACACAAAGCTTCTTATCAAAGTTACATTCCTATTATACATGTTATACTGTAAAACACAAAATGCAAAGAGTAATTAAAACCACAAATTAAAGTGAGAAAGCTGATGGGGTACAGGATTTTACATTCTAAGAAAAATTACATGTTTCAATGTAAATAAATGTCTATTCATTCCACGTCTATCTGATATAAGAATCTATTTCAACAAATTCTAATTCAAATGTAAGAAGTTTTTGGCAGGAGAACAATTTGGCATTCATATAAAATGTCAATTCAGACTAAGTTAAATAAATCAAATTAATTTCAATGTTTTTAAACCAATTTAATATTATTAAAATTTGGTTATAAAGCAGTATTTGAGAGTTAGAAGCACAGATTCTAGTATTTTTGAGCATATGAACATAATTTGTAAAGTACATATAGTTTTATGTCTATATGTATTATAGTGAGAACTTTAAAAAGATATTAATAACCCATTCTTTTATGTTTCTAGTTATTTTGGTTGTTTTACTGTTGCTATCTGGCATTAAGTGTATTTCCAATATCTGAATATTTCGGCAGAAGATTTTAAAGGGGGGGATGAATGAAAACTATTTTTGACAAAGCAGGTAGAACAGACAAGACAGTCAGGTGGACAGGCTTTGTATTTTCAGCTAGAATAGTTTATTGCTTGTGTCCACTTGATAAGAAAACTTAAAAGTTGACTTAACTGGCCAAAAAGTACTTATATTTCATACTCACAAAGGCATTATCCAGCACCAAAAAGAGATAGATGTATTTCTCAGCCTGAAGAAAGTCTTTCTTTACGAAGAGTGAAAGAACATTGTTAATATCTTCAACCTAAGACATTAAAAAGCTTACAAAGAGATTTAAATAAGTAAAGAAGGATTGGGCTTTACTCATACGAGTCATTGCTGGGTGCACCAGTATTTCATACATCATTGCTGAAATGAATGTTGGTCGGAAAGCTTCACTCACCTCTGGCCTTTTGAGTGACCTTGAGGTTCGAATAAGGCCCTGTTTCCTGCCAACATTTCTTACACCACAGGTGTGATTAGCTGGGTCTAGCTCCTCCTGGTTGTATATGAGGACAGCATGTTCTTCTTGGTCTGTGCTTTTCAGAGGCTTTATCATGTATCTCTGATTGTGATGTGTGAAGTATCCCCTGCGAGATACAGAGGCTCATATTTCAAGATTGTCTTCCAGAGTCACATCCACTGACCAGAGTGGAGGGATACCTCTTCCTCAATCCCAAACTCACACATAGAGTTTTCATTTGTAGGCCTTGCAGCTAACTTTTGCTAACTTAAGTTGTACTCAGTATTTGTCAGTACTAAAATAGAGCCTATTTTAGTTACCTAGAGAATTCTGAACAAGAAGTACTAAGATGAAGCTATCCCAAAGAATTTGGAATTTACACCATAGTTTATTTTCACATTTAGCAAATATTTCTTGGCAGTTCCCAGACATATAATGGAAAATGCAGTAAAGGCATGTTTAGATACCAAGAACCTCAGAACAGAGAAAGAATGATGAGCAGATCAGCCAGAGGAACAGTTTATAATTAGTATTAACTGAAAGATTTTTTCTTCTTAGAAGGAAAATTAGTTCAGAAATACAAAGTAAATCCATATGATGGAATATTAGAAAGCCAACACAGCTGTTAAAAATTACATCTATGAAGGTATTTTATGATCTGGGAAAAGGCTTATGATGTCATGTGGTATGTCCCAGGTTGGCAGAAGAATCATGTATATTTTATTTCATATTTCAATCATGTAAAAGATATATTTGTCTATATGCATAAAAGGCAGCAACCATGACAAAATGTTAATAATAGCGATACACAGAGGTAAAATTTTATGGTGGATATTTTTGTATTTGGGCTTTCTCACACGTTAAAAATTTTCCCTAATTGGCAAGAATTATTTTAATAAACAGAAATACCACACAGACAGACACACACACATACCCATGCACACAAACTTCTAAAAATTATGTTCAACCATGACAATTGCAGGGTAGACTCTTTAAGAAAATGAAACAGGTGGTTTTGGGGAGTGAGTGGTAGAGTGGGTGATAAACATGAAAATGGATCCAGATATCATCAAGCTGCAGAATGTAGTACTTGTTTAAAAATTGCTAATTTTAACTTTTACTAGAACCGCAGATAATGAGTGCAAGGATGATACATTATTCTTCACTTTAACCACATATATTCAACATTTTATCAATGGAGACAATTTTACCAAGATAGTAAGAAGATATGGTGTTCAGAAAGACTCAATCTTGTGTAACAAAATGGTGCTTGATGTTTAACATTTTTGCAAGTGGCACTCACCTCAGCCCATCACAAGTACAAATGCTGGCAACAGAATCCTTTTCATTTAGGACGTGTCCTTTATAGTAGCAGTGTTCCTAAGGTTGGAAAAAAATGTGTTTGTTTGTTTTTTTTAACTACAAAAATAAACATATCACAGTTGTGTTGAAAGCTCTTATCTTGAATATGTAGGAAAGTTCTTCAAGTAGTGGCTGTGGCCAGACCAGCTCCCAGAAACAAAAACATTGAGAACCTCAGTGGTTTCATGAACTACTCCATGGGGAATTTGAATCTAAATGGACTCATGGCAAGAGTGGATGCTGCATTTGAGAAGTAGCCAGTTCCCCCATGGGATCTATAGCACTCCCCAAGAGCTCTCAGGTTTGAGTGTCAACTTTTGAGAATATAGTTCCCTTATGCAAGCTCCACTGTGCATCACATGTCAATAAAATGAGGTATTCATTTTTCCAGATTCTAGAGTCCTCAGGGGGCCACATCACCACTCCTGAGCCCCTCAGACTAACTGGTCCAACTCATTATTTTAACTAGTGTGTTAGTGGCATCCCTTTACCAGCATCCGAAGCCCAGAGAATTTATCTACAACTAGAGATTCACACATGGTTGGCACTTCGTAGAAGCAAAGTAATGGGTCACTTATGTAGAATGATCCAAGAAAGCTAATGAATAAACTCTTGCTCAAAATAAACTGACTTGCCTCAGGGTCTGAAAATCCATCTGTGTCTTTCTTTCCTTTGTAAGAAACCTTATCATCATAAACATTTTCTTATAGACGACTTGGAAAAGGTACCACATTAAGATATCACTGGCCATTCACACTTGAGCATGAATAAATTTATCAGATATTTTCCCCAGAGGTCAATGTTAGCAACAATCCAGACATCCATGAAATGAGAGTCTTGACTTGAGAAGGGAATGGAGAGTCATTCTGTGGCATAAGTCTTGTCTGTTTTTTTATAGAAACATAGATGTTTGGGGCACCATGGAGGGTGGCTCTGAGAAACTCACTTAGCTTGGTAATACTCTATGAATGAGTCTTTTTATATTCTCTTCCTGTTTTTCCCTTGGCCTTGATTCTCTATGTCTGATATCTATACCTTGGTATTATTCATATGATGGTAGTTTAACCAGATAAAAAATTATATTAATTAAATAATTGATATACCTTTTCTGATCTCAGGATAAATGCATACATCATTAGAAAACAGTAAACAGCGACATGACCTTTCAAGAACCTAGGGGACAATATTTCTAGCCTATTGATAAGATGGTTTAAGGGAAAGCAGACTTTTGGTTGCTTCTAAAAATGCAACACTTGGAAGCCTCCTACTACTCCTATCTTTTAAAAAAGATACAATTTTTTTCATCTGTTATCTCATTGGTCTTAGATGAGCATCCTGTTTTCAAGTCCTTTAATTTTTTTTAAGTTGCCCTTGAACCTATGAATCTTATGATGTAAGCAGCAGATCCAAGTAAGAGTCCCAGAAAGCATTCCGAACCTACCATGTTCTGAGGGCTTGTTGTGATTTTCTCTCCTCTGGGTGAGTAATATGTTTCAAGGTAGTCTGGCCCCAGGAGATGCCTGTAGAGAGCAGAAAGCTGCATGATACTCTCGTGGTGGTAATAAAGGCTAATATTCCTGTAAGATCATCAGTACTAAAGGAATGATAATGTCTACAGTGAGAAAGAGCTGGCATTCTGACCACTGGTCCTTTTCCAACATCAGAAGTCTGCTCCTAAAGCAAACCAAAGCATTAGTTATACCTCTTAGATCTGAGGAAAGAAATACCCTGAAATACTTTTCTGATAGAAAAATCACATAGGAATTTTTCTACCTTCAAATGGATTATTTTGGGATTCTTTGAACCAAGGATATAGCCTCCAAAGGATCTCTGTAGGGTGTTGGGTCGTAAATACACATGAAGGACCATTGCATTCAGGGAGAAGTTTACTGACTATTATAGAACTTGGTGGAGCCCCATACCTTGGGATCTATCTCAAACTTGTGTGCCCTGAATGCGCATTAGATATATGTTATTATAAAAGTAATGGAGGAGAGGACCTTCAAGATGGCAGAGGAGCAAGATGGGGAGATCACCTTCCTCCCCCAAAATACATCAAAAATACATCTACATGTGGAACAACTCCTACAGAACACCTACTGAACGCTGGCAGAAGACCACAGACTCCCCAAAAGGAAAGAAACTCCCCACGTACCTGGGTAGGGCAAAAGAAAAAACTGACACAAAAGAATAGGGACAGGACCTGCACTTCTGGGAGGGAGCTGTGAAGGAGGAAAAATTTCCACATACTAGGAAGTCCCTTTGCAGGCAGAGACTGTGGGTGGCAGAGGGGGGAAGCTTCAGAGCCACAGAGGAGAGTGCAGGAACAAGGGTGCAGAGGGCAAAGTGGAGAGATTCCCCCACAGAGGATCGGCGCCGACCAGCACTCACCAGCCTGAGAGGCTTCTCTGCTCACCTGCCGGGGTGGGTGAGGGCTGGGAGCTGAGGCTTCAGCTTCAGAGTTCAGACCCAAGGGAGAGGACTGGGGTTGGCTGCGTGAACACAGCCTGAAGGGGGCTAGTGTGCCACAGCTGTCCGGGAAAAAGTCTGGAGCTGCCTAAGAGTCAAGAGACCACTGTTTTGGGGTGCACGAGGAGAGGAAATTCAGAACACCGCCTAGATGACCTTCAGAGATGGGCGCAAGCCACAGCTATCAGCGCAGACCCCGGAGATGGGCATGAGATGCTAAGGCTGCTGCTGCTGCCACCAAGAAGCCTGTGTGCAAGTATAGGTCACTATCCACACCTCCCCTCCTTGGAGCCTGTGCAACCCGCCACTGCCAGGGTCCCGTGATCCAGAGACAATTTCCCCGAGAGAACATATGACTCACCTCAGGCTGGTACAAGGTCACACTGGACTCTGCCACTGCAAGCTTGCCCTGCATTCCATACCTCTCCCTCCCCCTGACCTAAGCGATCCAGAGCCCCCAAATCAGCTGCTCTTTAACCCCCTCCTGTCTGGACGAAGAAGAGTTGCCAGAGGGCGACCTACATGCAGAGGCGGAAACAAATCCAAAGCTGAACCCCAGGAGCTGTGCGAACAAAGAAGAGAAAGGGAAATTTCTCTGTGCAGCTTCAGGGGCAGCGTATTAAGTCTCCGCAATCAACTTGATGTACCTGCATCTGTGGAATCCCTGAATACACAACTAATCATTCCAAAATTGAGGTGGTGGTCTTTAAGAGCAACTGTAGACTTGGGGTTTGCTGTATGCGACTGACTAGTTTCTGATTTTTATGTTTATCTTAGTATAGTTTTTAGTGCTTCTTATCATTGGTGGATTTGTTTATTGGTTTGGTTGCTCTCGTCTTTTTCTTTCTTAATTAGAAAAATTTTAAATTTAATACTATCTTTTTATTTTAATAACTTTATTTTACTTATTCTTTTCTTTCTTTCTTTCTTTTCTCCCTTTTCTTCTGAGCCATGTAGCTGAGAGGGTCTTGGTGCTCCAGCCGGGTCTCAGACCTGACGGGGGGGGACATGAGTTCAAGACATTGGACCACCAGAGACCTCCTGGCCCCTCATAATATCAATTGGTGAGAGCTCCCCCAGAGATCTCCATCTCAACACTAAGACCCAGCTCCACTCAACGACCAACAAGGCCCAGCACTGGACACCCCATGCCAAACAACTGGCAAGACAGGAACACAACACCACCCATTAGCAGAGAGGCTGCCTAAAATAATAATAAATTCACAGACACCCCAAAACACAACACTGGATGCGGTCCTGCCCACCAGAAAGACAAGATCCAGCCTTATCCACCAGAGCACAGGCACCAGTCCCCTCCACCAGGAGCCTACACAAACCACTGAAACAACCTTACCCACTGGGGGCAGACACCAAAAACAACGGGAACTACGAACCTGAAGACTGTGAAAAGGAGACCCCAAACACAGTAAGTTAAGCAAAATGAGAAGACAGAGAAATACACAGCAGATGAAGGAGCAAGGTAAAAACCCACCAGACCTAACAAATGAAGAGGAAATAGGCAGTCTACCTGAAAAAGAATTCAGAGTAATGATAGTAAAGATGATCCAAAATATTGGAAATAGAATGGAGAAATACAAGAAACGTTTAACAAGGGCCTAAAAGAACTAAAGAGCAAACAAACAATGATGAACAACAGAATAAATGGAATTAAAAATTCTCTAGAGGGAATCAATAGCAGAATAACTAAAGCAGAAGAACGAATAAGTGAGCTGGAAGTAAAATAGTGGAAATAACTGCTACAGAGCAGAATAAAGAAAAAAGAATGAAAAGAATTGAGGACAGTCTCAGAGACCTCTGGGACAGCATTAAACACAACATTCAAATTATAGGGGTCCCAGAAGAAAAAGAGAAAAAGAAAGAGACTGAGAAAATATTTGAAGAGATTATAGTTGAAAATTTCCCTAATATGGGAAAGGAAATAGTTTATCAAGTCCAGGAAGTGCAGAGACTCATACAGGATAAATGCAAGGAGAAACACACCAAGACACATATTAATCAAACTATCAAAAATTAAATACAGGGCTTCACTGGTGGCGCAGTGGTTGAGAGTTCACCTGCCGATGCAGGGGACACGGGTTCGTGCCCTGGTCCAGGAAGATCCTACATGCTGCGGAGTGGCTGGGCCCATGAGCCATGGCCGCTGAGCCTATGCGTCTGCAGCCTGTGCTTTGCAACGGGAGAGGCCACAACAGTGAGAGGCCCGTGTACCGCAAAAAAAAAAAAAAATTAAATACAAAGAAAAAATGTTAAAAGCAGCAAGGGAGAAGCAACAAATAACATAGGCGAGAATACCCATAAGGTTAACAGCTGACCTTTCAACAGAAACTCTGCAAGCCAGAAGGGAATGGCAGGAGATATTTGAAGTGATGAAAGGGAAAAACCTATAACCAAGATTACTCTACCCAGAAAGGATCTCATTCAGATTCGATGGAGAAATTAAAATCTTTACAGGCAAGCAAAAGCTAAGAGAATTCAGCACCACCAAACCAGCTTTACAACAAATGCTAAAGGAATTCTCTAGGCAGGAAACACAAGCGAATGAAACGACCTACAAAAACAAACCCAAAACAATTAAGAAAATGGTAAATGGAATATACATATCTATAATTACCTTAAATGTAAATGGATTAAATGCTCCAACCAAAAGACATCGACTGGCTGAATGGATACAAAAACAAGATTTGTATATATGCTGTCTGCAGGAGACCCACTTCAGACCTAGGGACACATACTGACTGAAAGTGAAGGGATGGAAAAAGATATTCCATGTAAATGGAAATCAAAAGAAAGCTGGAGTAGCAATTCTCATATCAGACAAAATAGACTTTAAAATAAAGACTATTAGAAGAGACAAAGAAGGACACTACATAACAATCAAGAGATCAATCCAAGAAGGAAGACGTAACAATTGTACATATTTTTGCACCCAACATAGGAGCATCTCAACATAAGGCAAATGCTAACAGCCAGAAAAGAGGAAATCGACAGTAACACAATCATAGTAGGGGACTTTAACACCCCACTTTCACCAATGGACAGATCATCCAAAATGAAAATGAATAAGGAAACCAAGCTTTAAATGATACATTAAGCAAGATGGACTTAACTGATATTTATAGGACATTCCATCCAAAAACAACAGAATACACATTTTTCTCAAGTGCTCATGGAACATTCTCCAGGATAGATCATATCTTGGGCCACAAATCAAGCCTTGATAAATTTAAGAAAATTGAAATCGTATCAAGTATGTTTTCCAACCACATGCTATGAGACCAGATACCAATTACAGGAAAAAAACTGTAAAAAGTACAAACACATGGAGGCTAAGCAATGCACTACTAAATATCCAACAGATCACTGAAGAAATCAAAAGGAAATCAAAGAACACCTAGAAACAAATGACAATGAAGACACGACCACCCAAAACCTATGGGATGCAGCAAAAGCAGTTCTAAGAGGGAAATTTATAGCAATACAATCCTACTTCAAGAAATAAGAAAAATCTCAAACAACCTAACGTTACACCTAAAGCAATTAGAGAAAGAAGAACAAAATCCCCCCAAAGTTAGCAGAAGGAAAGAAATCATAAAGATCAGATGAGAAATAAATGAAAAAGAAAGAAGGAAACAACAGCAAACTTCAATAAAATTAAAAGCTGGTTCTTTGAGAAGATAAACAAAATTGATAAAACACTAGCCAGACTCATCAAGAAAAAAAGGGAGAAGACTCAAATCAGAATTAGAAATGAAAAAGGAGAAGTAACAACTGATCCTGCAGAAATACAATGAATCATGAAGGATTACTACAAGCAACTGTATGCCAGTAAAATGGACAACCTGGAAGAAATGGACAAATTCTTAGAAAAGCACAACCTTCTGAGACTGAACCAGGAAGAAATAGAAAATATAAACACCAATCACAAGCATAGAAATTGAAACTGTGATGAAAAATCTTCCAACAAACAAAAGCCCAGGACCAGATGGCTTCACAGGTGAATTCTCTCAAACATTTAGAGAAGAGCTAACTCCCATCCTTCTCAAACTCTTCCAAAAAACTGCAGAGGAACTAACAATCCCAAACTCATTCTACGAGGCCACCATCACCCTGATACCCAAACCAGACAAAGATATCACAAAAAAAGAAAACTAGAGGCCAATATCACTGATGAACGTAGATGCAAAAATCCTCAACAAAATACTAGCAAACAGAATCCAACAGCACATTAAAAGGATCATACACCATGATCAAGTGTGGTTTATCCCAGGAATGCAAGGATTCAGTATATGCAAATCAATCAATGTGATAAACCATATCAACAAATTGAAGGAGAAAAACCATATGATTTTCTTAATAGATGGAGAAACAGCTTTTGACAAAATTCAACACCTATTTGTGGTAACCCTCCAGAAAGTAGGCATAGAGGGAACTTACCTCAACAAAGTAAAGGCCATATATGACAAACCCACAGCCAACATCATTCTCTATGGTGAAAAACTGAAGCCATTTCCACTAAGATCAGGAACAAGACAAGGTTGCCCACTCCCACCGCTATTATTCAACATAGTTTTGGAAGTTTTAGCCACAGCAATCAGAGAAGAAAAAGAAATAAAAGGAATCCAAATCGGAAAAGAAGTAAAACTGTCACTGTTTGTAGATGACATGATACTATACAATGAGAATCGTAAAGATGCCACCAGAAAACTGCTAGAGCTAATCAATGAATTTGGTAAAGTTGCAGGATCCAAAATTAATGCACAGAAATCTCTTGCTTTCCTATACACTAGTTATGAAAAATCTGAAAGAGAAATTAAAGAAACACGCCCATTTACCATTGCAACAAAAAGAATAAAATACCTAGGAATAAAACTATCTAAGGAGACCTGTATGCAGAAGACTATAAGACACTGATAAAACATATTAAAGATGTTACAAACAGATGGAGAGATATACTATGTTCTTGGATTGGAAGAATCAACATTGTGAAAATGACTCTACTACCCAAAGCAATCTACAGATTCAATGCAATCCCTATCAGATTACCAATGGCATTTTTCACAGAGCTAGACCAAAATATTTCACAATTAGTGTTGAAACACAAAAGTCCCTGAGTAGCCAAAGCAATCTTAAGAAAGAAAAATGGAGCTGGAGGAATCAGGCTCCCTAACTTCAGACTATACTACAAAGCTACAATAATCAAGGCAGTATGGGACTGGCACAAAAAAGAAATATAGATCAATGTAACAGGATAGAAAACCCAGAGGTAAACTCATGCACATATGGTCACCTTATCTTTGGTAAAGGAGGCAAGAATATACAATGGAGAAAAGACAGCCCCTTCTATAAGTGGTGCTGGGAAAACTGGACAGCTACATTTAAAAGAATGAAATTAGAACACTCCCTAACACCACACACAAAAATAAACTCAAATTGGATTAAAGACCTAAATGTAAGGCCAGACACCATCAAACTCTTAGAGGAAAACATAGGCAGAACACTCTATGACATAAATCAGAGCAAGATCCTTTTGACCCACCTCCTAGAGAAACGGAAATAAAAACAAAAATAAACAAATGGGACCTAATGAAACTTAAAAGCTTTTGCACAGTGAGGGAAACCATAAACAAGATGAAAAGACAACGCTCAGAATGGGAGAAAATATTTAGAAACGAAGCAACTGACAAAGAGTTAATCTCCAAAATATACAAGCAGCTCATGCAACTCAATATCAAAAAAACAGACAACCCAATCCAAAAATGGGCAGAAGACCTAAATAGATATTTGTCCAATGAAGATATACAGATTTCCAACAACATATGAAAGGATGCTCAACATCACTAATGATTAGAGAAATGCAAATCAAAACTACAATGAGATATCACCTCACACTGGTCAGAATGGCCATCATCAAAAAATCTACAAACAATAAATTCTGGAGAGGGTGTGGAGAAAAGGGAACCCTCTTGCACTGTTGGTGGGAATGGAAATTGGTACAGCCACTATGGAGAGCAGTATGGAGTTTCCTTAAAAAACTAAAAGTAGTACTACTATACGACCCCACAATCCCACTACTGGGCATACACCCTAGAAAATCATAATTCAAAAGTGTCATGTACCACAATACTCATTGCAGCAGTATTTGTAATAACCAGGACACGGAAGCAACCTAAGTGTCCATCAACAGATGAATGGATAAAGAAGATGTGGCACATATATACAATGGAATATTACTCAGCCATGAAAAGAATTGAAATTGAGTTATTTGTAGTGAGGTGGATGGACATAGAGTCTGTCATACAGAGTGAAGTAAGTCAGAAAGAGAAAAACAAATACCATATGCTAACACATGTATATGGAATCTAAAAATAAATAAATAAATAATGGTTCTGAAGATCCTAGGGGCAGGACAAGAATAAAGATGCAGACGTAGAGAATGGACTTGAGGACATGGGGAGGGGGAAGGGTAAGCTGGGACGAAGTGAGAGAGTGGTATGGACATATATACTCTACCAAATGTAAAATAGATAGCTAGTGGGAAGCAGCCGCATAGCACAGGGAGATCAGCTCGGTGCTTTTGACCACCTAGATGAATGGGATAGGGAGGTTGGGAGGCAGACACAAGAGGGAGGGTATATGGGGATATATGTATACATGTAGCTGATTCACTTTGTTATACAGCTGAAACTATCACACCATTGTAAGGCAATTATACTCCAATAAAGATGTTAAAAAAATAAAAATGCTTTACAGAACAACAGCAACAAAAAGTAATGGAAAGTCACATCAAAGGTTTCAGTTTATCTGGGTGAAAAATATTTTCAGTAAATTCCAAAAGCAGCAGGGCATCAAGTCATTCGTGCAGCTCTCTTTGTTTTACTCTTTGCATATAATTTCCTAGGGAAACATCAAACTTCTTAGATAATATTAACACCAATATTAGCATCTAATGTTCAATATGCTTCATGTCTTCTATGTCAAATTACAGTATATAGAGTCTAAAGAAGATTTATTTTTCCACATTCTCTTAGGTATAATCCAGTGATTAGACTGTCAGGAAAAACAACTTACTCGGCTTTTTGTAGGCAAAGAATGACTTCTTCTCCGTTTAATATCATCTGATACTGAAGTTCAGGTTCATATCTTTCCTAAAAATATGTAATAATGATAATTTATGTTTATGAGTCTATCTAAAATAATTATAATGATATAGGTAGCTGTATAGAATAATAATTACAAATGTAATAGGAAGTTAATATCTATAATACATTTTTAAAATGTTAATTAATGAGATAATATGATTTCTCTATTATAGAAAAAAGGCAATTCAGGGGGGTCAGGGGGTGAGGGTAGGGAGAAGACATGGGTTTGGTGGACTTGGCAAGGAATGTCTTCTCCTAGAAATACTGCCGTTCTGTCCTCTTTTTTTTTGTTGTTCCCCCCGCAGACTTGGAGAAACACCCAAACTGTTTTATTTTTTCTGATCCAGTGTGGGAGTTAACTCCCTTCCTGCTGCTTAACTGTGAAAGCATTTAGGAAAATCCTATGCCCTCTCCTGGCAAAGGGGAGCATTCGTGTAAATGGGCTTCAAGACTGAACTACTAGATGTTGACTGTGACATCACTTCTACTAGTGAAAAGGTCCTTTACTGTCTCTTTAGGTGACAGCAAAATCCCACGGTCATCCCATTGCTTACCTCTTTGCCATGCTTCTCTGTCTGGTTGTTCTGTATCTCTCTTTTGTGTAAAATGTGTAGTTTTTTAGGATGAACTACTTCATAGGGCTGTAGTTCAGGAGTCTGCTTTATGGCTATTGCTAGAAAAAGAGAGGTAATACTGACAAAATATTTAAAGGTTTTTGTTGGTTGGTTTCTTGAAACTGAGTGGAAGACAATTTCCATTGAGAAGGGAAACATTGAGAAGAACAAGTTACTCCTCCAGTTCAGCTTTGATAACAAAGAATTTTTCTTTAGTTTTCTCTCCCTATTCTGGAAAGATGTGACAATGATGAAACAATTCTTTGGAACTGTCAATATATTAGTACTTACCTTGAGCTTGAACGATGAGCCAGAGGGTGGAAAGCAGGACCAAAGACATGCTGGCTACTGTAGGTAGCTGAGACGTCCCACACAACATGAAGATTTGGTCTCCCCAGCTGTCCAGTTTTATCTTCCCCTACTTCTCTTTACAAATTGAAAAAAAATAATAAGGATAAAAACCTAAAACCTTCTTTGGGAGATTGAGTAATGTTTCCTAATGACACTGGGAAGTTGCTAAGAAATTGCAGTGTCAAGATTGTGAGAATGTTCCTCATTTAAGAGAAGTGTTTATGTGTGTGGTTACAGCTTAAGGAGTCACATCTGGACAGCTGCTTGGCCCTGATGCTCCTATAGTAGTGGGAAAGTACCAACTGAGGCTGAGATGTGTGTGCATATGTTTACATATTCATTAAATTCAGCCATTGGTCATGCCATGTGGTAATGTTATAGAAATTGATCCACACTTTTAGAAAATATTTCAGTAGTCTGTACATATTTTGAAAAATTGGCACAGAGAAAACAATCTGTAAAACAAGCACCAGGCAAAGTTTTATAAGCTAGGATATTATAATTTCTCTGACCCTCACTTTCCTTATCTGTGAAAAGGGGATGATGATAATGATACCTACTCTAAGTTTCTTATAAAATTCATACAAGGTAACACACACACATGCACGCACACACGTAAAACTATAAGGAAATGTGCAAATGTAAATTCTCTTGACAGTGCTAGCCTCAAATTATACTGCATATAAAGTATTTTTGAAACGCACTATGAGTTCTACTGAAGGAAAATAACTTTTTCTGATTACAAAAATAATACATTTTCATGGTCATAAGCATCAAATCAGTATACTGAGGGAAAGAAGTTGGTCACCCAACAGCCCAACATCAAGAAGTGACTTCTGTTAACATTTTGACAACTTATTTTCATCTCTCTTCCATGCACTGGTAAAAGAAAGGAAAGAAAAGAAAAGAAAATAAAATTAAACTTTATAAACTATAGTTCTTACTGTAGAAAAGGTTTGGGGAACCTGTTATTTTTTGCATAGCATTATAGCATAAACATTGTCATCCTATTGTATATTAATATGTTATTTTAGTGACTTTAGAATATTGCCTTGCGTGTAATGTTTTATATGTCGTTATTTGTGTATATTTCTATGATTGATTTTCTGATTCTTTTGGATAACTTACTAGAAATGGTATTATTTAGTTAAAAAGGTAGAACAATTTGAGCTTCTTGGTATACATTGATCTGGTAATTCTCAGATAATTAGCTCCAAATTACACCCCCATTTGCAGAGTTTTCCCAATCTAAAAATCTATGCTCTTTAACTACTGAGTTTAGTTTTTACTGATATATTTGGGAGTTTGCTAGCATTGGACTGTAAGTTTTATAGTTACCTCTCCATGTTTATGCTTCTTTTTGTTCTTCTACGTTCTGTTGTGTCATTTAAGCTTTCCCTATAACTTTATATATATATATATATATATTTTTTTTTTTTTGCTGGTGCAGAAGATCAACAATATATACTATAGTAGTTACCATTAAAATTTCACAAAATATAATCTTAACATCTCTACCATCAAATAGTACAAGACCTTGGAATGGTGTAACTCTTATCAACATCTCACCCCTTGCCATCTTACATGTTGTTGTCAGGTATTTTAGCTCTACCATGATTTTCACCCCTAAGTTAGTCATTATCATTAGTTTGTGTTTTATACAGATAATACTATTTGAAATTACTCACAATCATACCACCTTCTTTGCTTGTAGATCCTTTTAGCATTAGTATTTTTTTAAATGTCTTTATAAAACATATTCTCTGACAAATCATTTCTTAGAGTAAACACTACTGTTTTTTAAAAATTTTTTTTCTGAGAGTATTTATTTCACCCTATTCTTTAATGGTGGTTTAGCTGGGAATACAGTTTTAGAATGACAATTAATATCTCAGCATTTGTTTTAAAAGCTATTTTACTGGGTTTTTTTTTTTTTTTGACAACTAGTGTTGCTGTTGAAAAGTCTGCTTTCAGACTATTAAACACCACATTAATATTTGGTTACTTATACAGCTAGTATTTCAAGGTAAGTTAAATATTTATTGAGATCATGTTAAATTTGAGTTTATATTAAATTAATGCTACTATTCTGGGCATTTCAAGATGACCCTGATACTATCCTTAGTATTGTGATAGTCCCGTAACAAAGTCTATTAATAATAGAGATTAATTTACAAATAGGTCAGTTTATACAAATGGTAAACATTATGATTGAGGCTTGTGCACTACATTCAGGTAGATTTTAGAACACATCATTTGGTGCGCAGAGAGAGTCAGATAATATTAGCTGGACAAGAAATAGGGGAATGAGCATTCTGTGAGAGAAAACTATGTGAGAAAAGCCATGGATATGTAGAAAATCATAATATGTGTGTAGAACTACAATATGTTCTCCATGACTTGAACATAACATAAAAAGTAATAGGTATATGGCATAAAGCTTTTGAGATATTCAGGGGGCCAAGTTATAGAGAGACAAATGTTAAAGGGCTTAAAGAAAATGGTACCTATCTGAGAAATATTTAGCTCATAAAATTGTCACACTTGCTAATTGATTGGATGTAACAACTAAGGAAGATAGAAAAATCTGGAATGAGTTCTAAGGGGCAGCTTGAACAACTGTGTGAATCTTATAGATGACATCTTCCCATTTGGTCAGTTGATCAGACTGTTTACTTATAACCATTAAAGGCAGGATATATATCTCCTGGTGTATCTTTCAAGAGCACAGCACCTTGAAGATAATAGATGTTCAAAAATATTCACATTCAATGAAAAGAAGTTTGTAAACTGAACTGTCTGCCTGAGATACTAATGCTGTTTGTTAAATAGTTGAATATCAGTCTATAAATTAAAACTGTGGAAATAATAGTGAAGAGATTGTTTACTTGATGCATCTGGAGGGAATGAGGAATGGCATATCATGTACCCTTATGAACACAATATCCAAGGATTTACTAAACATAGGACTTAATTTATGATCACAAAACTAAGAAATCATGACCAACGTCTTGACCACAGAGAATTTTGTTCCAATAAAAGTTAACAACATTCTGAAATGTTTCATAATAAAGTATACTTGATGACTGGGGAAGATGTTTAAACAGTGTCTAACTAGAAATGAAAATAGAACAGCAACATGGATGAAAATTACAATAATCCCTTAAAATGTGAATATTTTACATACATTCTTTTATTTGGTAATCGTATTAGATCTAAGTAGTCAGTTCAAAGATTGTGATTCCCATTTTATAGATGACTCAAAGAGACTTACTTCAGATCATCCAGAAGGTCTGTAATATATGTCTCCTAAGTCACTGACATAGGAGAAGAGTTGCTTGATATGAGAACTAAAGTATTTCAAACATCTTATTGTGGGAGGGATCCATGATGGCTTCAATTGCTTCAAGGAAGAAGCCTATTCTAAGAATATGAGAGGATAGGAATTAGTGGGTTGGGTGAGAGGTTTGAGATGAGAAGAGAGGGTTTAGAATAATTAAATGTATATATATGTATAAAGGAATCACTTTGCTGTACAGCAGAAATTAACACAACATTGTAAATCAACTATACTTTAATAAGAATAAATAAATAAGTACTCAGAATAATTATTCAAAACAATGGAAGGGGAACTGACTAAGGAAAGGTAAAAAGATTGTTTAGTTAGTATTAATGAAACAACTAAGGTTATAAATCACAGAAAGAGTTAGATGTACAAGAGTTTCATATTAGACAATAGATTAGGTACCTAAGTTATCTGAAATGATAGTAAGGCTTGATACCACTAGAGTTAAAGTTTTGCCTTGCAGTAAGATCCAAGAACTATAATGTTAGTATGCTTATGGGTCTTTAAATATTAAAAGTTCTAAAGTTATAGCAGACTTTATTGATACAGAGAAGTACCACATGCACTACTAAAGGTCATTCTAAGGGTAGTAACATGTAAATCTTAAATCTCAGTGGCTATACACAACATATAGTTCACTTAAAATCCAATCAGCAGCAAGGGGCTCTGCTCCACACAGTCATTCGGAGACACTGGATGATGGAGGCCCCGCCGTTTTCAACACGTAACTTTCAGTGTTACCATGGACATCAACATCCATCTGAAAGATGGAGGAAGAGAAAGAGTGGAGCATTTATGGAGCTAGGCTTGGAAATAACATCGCATCTTTGGAACTCCATTGGCCAGAACTTACAGGGTCACATTTAATTGTAAGGGAGGCTGGGACAATAGTCCAGCTACACGATTCCAGAGGAAAGGGAAATGGGTTTGGTGAACAGCTACATCACACAGCTTTAATGTGTATTTGTTAGCTATCATCAAGTTGTTAGATGTCAAAGATAAGTAAAAATAGAAGGTGACAGCTGAGCAACATGAAACTTAATGGAAGTAAAAGTGAAAGTGCAATCGTTTAAAAGCCATCTTTGGTGAACTAGCAGTTTTCCCAATTAATGTGGGAAATATGTTGGAAATATCCCTAAAATGCATGCAAGGTAACAAGGTCATTGAATGGAGAGTGGGATTTCAGTTATGACAGATAGTAAAGAGATTGAAGATAAGGGGTATGTATATTTTAAGGTGAATAAAGTAAAAGGAATGAGAGAGGGTTCAGTTGGGTTTGCTCATTCATTCAACAAATATTTAGAATTGCTTATGTTCCAGGCTTTGTATAAGGGTTTTGGGAGGTGAGATTCAACAGTATAATTGTGAGGAAAATTACACTGAACAGTAAGTGGAATGGTGCATGAGGGAAAAGAAAATACAGAATTGGGTAAGAGAAGAGTATTTTGGGTATCAACCAAAGGAAACTGCCAACTGTTGCAGACTAGGTTATATCAGATCAGTCCTCCACTAGTAATATGTTCATGAGCTAGAGAAAAAAATGTATAACACCTATTAAAACGAGTTTGAGAATAGCCAAATAATAAGTCTTGGAATTAGGTAAATTGATCTTTTCACTTCTTCCTTTTCAATATTGTTTTAGCTATACTAATTTCTGTGCCTTTCCCTATAAATTTTAGAGTTATCTTGTCTGTATATAGAAAAAATCCTCATGATATTTTGATAGGAATTGTGTTGAACCCATGTATCAGTTTGCAAAGAATTGACATGTTACTATACTAAGCCTCCCTAACCATGAATATGGAAGGTCTCCCCATTTATTTAAATCTTCTTTGATGTACTTCATCAGCATATAAATCCTATATATGTTTGTTAGACTTACACACGTTTAATTTTTTAAGAAACTGCAAATGGATTGTAGTTTTAGTTTAAGCTTCCTTGTTTTCATTAGTAATATAGAGAAATAAAACTTATTTTTATCTGTTGTATCCTGCAACCTCGTGGAACTTACTTATTCTAGGATTGTTTTGTAGATTCCTTGAGATTTTCTGTCTAGACCATCATGTCATCTGCAAATAAAGTTTTATTTTATCTTTTCTGATCTGATTCTTTCCCCCTTACTTGCCTTGTAGCACTGGCTAGCACTTCTATTACACTGATGAATAAGAGTGACAAGAGCAGATAGCCTCACCTTGTTCCCAGTTTTAGGAGAAAACACTGAGTTTTTCATCATTAAATATAATTAAATATAATATTATATAATTAAATATTAAAAATTGTTAGAAGTTCTTTAACAAATTAAGGAAATTCCCTTCTATTCCTTTTTACTGAGGGTTTAATCATGCACTACAGTTGAATTTTGTTAAATTTTTCCTTCATTGATTGATATCATCATTTGATGTTTCTTATTTAGTCTATTAATGTGATTTTTAAATACTGGCTTTTGTTTCCAGCATGTTAACAGTTGCTCTTTCATGCATCTTTTTAATGACTGGTTTAAAATCTTTGTCAGATGATTCTATAATCTCTGTCATCTCAGTGTTTTCATCTATACTGGCTGATTTTTGTTTTTGTTTTTTAATCACTTAATTTGAGATACCCACTGTTCTTGGTATAATGAGTAATTTCTTATTAAAACTTGGGCTTTGGAGATATCATGCTTTGAAACTCTAAATATTACTTAAACTTTCTGTTTTAGCTGACTTCTTCTAACACCTCTCTGGCAGGAGAAGGGGGACCCTGCCTCATTACTACCTACTGCAGGTAGAAATCCACATTCTCCACTCTAACTCAACTGACACCTGAAGGTGGGAATGCTTCTTATCATTCCTGGGTAGGAGAGGGGGTTCTGGCTCCCCACTAGGTTTCCACTGACACTACCCTCTCTGGAGAGGTAGGAGCACCTTGTTACTGCTCCCCACATGGTCTCCATTGACACCTCGGTTAGGGAAGGTGGCCTTGTTACACCCGGGAGGTGATGAAAATCTTGACTCTCCATTAAGCTTCCTCTGACAACCCTGCAGCAGTGAGTGGGGAGGGAGCCCTTCATTTTCCCCAGGTAGGGGTAGAAATCAAGGCTCTCTACCTCATTTCCACTGAGACCAAGGGGAGTGGGCTGTCATGATCATTACCGCCTGGTGAGAATGAAAAAAGCGCAGGCCTCCACTTAGCCTTGTCTGACATCACCCCAGTATGGTGGTCAAAGGGTTCATTCAGCTTTTGCTGATGTAGTTGGAGTGTAGCCATAAATATTTGTGTAGTGTTTGGCTGGAGTAGAGCATTTAAAATTTTCTGTGTTGCTAACCTGTCTTATTCCTGGTTGTTTGACTAAAATGAACAGACTTCTGTTGAGGATTTTCTTGTCTGTGTCCATTGACATTTCCAAGTTGATGGCTTCTTCAGATACAGTCTGGGTGAAAGAAAACCCAGGGAACTCACCATTATGTCCTTACTTGCAGCCCAAGGTCCTAGATGTTCTGTCTTCTCTCCACCTTTGAGTCTTATTATGTTTATTTTATATATATTCCACATACGGTTTTTAGTTGTACTTCATGTGAGAAATAGGGAAAAGTACACCTACTCTGTCTTCCAAATTAAATTGTTTTTAAAGGAATTTTTCCGTTTTATCTAAGCTGCTGAATTTTTACTGTAAAGTTTTCATACTACTTTGTTATTATCCTTTTAACATCTAAAGGGTCTGTTGTGATGGAATCACTCTGATTCTTGATATTAGTAATTTCTGCTTTCCCTTTATACTTGATATGTTTGGTAAAAGTTTATCAAACCTTTACCAAATTTCTCTTTTCAAATCGAATTATTCCTTTGTTCATTTCTTTATTAGTTTTTGTGTGCCATTTCGTTTTTTCTTATTTTTTTAAAGATTTTTTTGATGTGGACTATTTTTAAAGTCTTTATTGAATTTGTTACAATATTGCTTCTGTTCTGTGTTTTGATTTTTTGGCCATGAGGCATGTGGGATCTTAGCTCCCCGACCAGGGATTGAACCCACACTGCCTACATTGGAAGGCAAAGTCTTAACCATTGGACCACCAGGGAAGTCCCTCATTTTTTCTTAATTTATATAAGTTTAATTTTAATTAATTTATTTTCTTTTTAATTTTTTATTATTTGAATCATTGATTTTAAATTTCTAACATAAGCATTGGGAAGCTATACATTTCTCAGCACTATCCAGTATTTCTTTTATTTGAAAGAGATAAAAATATCAGTTAAAAATATCTCCTAATTTTATTTTTGTTATTAATTTATGAGATTTTGAAGCGTGCTGCCTAATTGCAAAATATTTGGAGCTTTCCAATATATCTCATTTTAATGAAATTCTAATATATTACTGTTGTGTTCTGAGAAAATTTTTGTAACATTACAGTCTTTTGAAATATATGAGACATTCATCAACATATTAGTGAAAAATCCATGTTCTCTTAAAAATCATGTATTTTCTGTGGTTATGAATATAATACTATACTCATTATTAATTAGGTCATACTAGTTGTCTACTTGGTAGTGTTGTTCGAGTCTTCTATAACTGTACTGTTAAAATTTTCCAGGTTGTTCCATCAATGCCTGAAAGAGGTATTTTAAATCACCTACCATAATTGTGGATTTACCTATTTCTACCTTAATGCTCTTTAGTTTGTGTTTTGTGTATTTTTGTTTGTTTGTTTGTTTTGTGGTACGCGGGCCTCTCACTGTTGTGGCCTCTCCCGTTGCAGAGCACAGGCTCCGGACATGCAGGCTCGGCGGCCATGGCTCATGGGCCCAGCCGCTCCGCGGCATGTGCGATCTTCCCAGACCGGGGCATGAACCCATGTCCCCTGCATCGGCAGGCAGACTCTCAACCACTGTGCCACCAGGGAAGCCCCATGTTTCGTGTATTTTTAAGCTTTATTACTTGGTGCACAACATTTGAGATTATTATATGTTCATGATGAATGTCCCTTTTTATTTCCAGCTGTATTTCTTGTATAAAATCTATTTTTTCTGATATTTATATAGCCACACTGCCTTTCTTAAAGAGTGTTTACATGATATGTGTTTTTACAGTCAATTCTACTTTACAGTACTATTGAGTATATGTCTCTCTGGATGTAAATCAAATTTTAAACTTTTTCTGGAAATATTTTCTCTACTTCATTTCTTTAATTTACTGATTTGTTCTTCAATTCCATACATTCCACAATTTATTCTATTTTATTCTGTATTTCAAGTATGAAGTTTTTCATGCCTAATATTTCTCCTTATTTTTTTAAAATCTTTTCTTGTTTTATATTTGGAGTAACTTCTCTTATGCCTATTAATATGTTTATTGTTATTTTTGGACCCTCTCTTCTAATATATCTGCTTAGGCTGTTTTATTTTAGGTGTTTTGCCCATTTTCATTTTAGGTATTGTTATTTTTTGGGGGAGAATATGCTATTTTCCTGTTTCCTTTCTCTTTTTTAAAAATTTTTTAATTTAATTTATTTTTTTATACAGCAGTTTATTAGTCATCAATTTTATACACATCAGTGTATCTATGTCAATCCTAATCGCCCAGTTCATCACACCACTATCCCCATCCCCCCGCGGCTTTCCCCTCTTGGTGTCCATACGTTTGTTCTCTATGTCTGTGTCTCAACTTCTGCCCTGCAAAGCGGATCATCTGTACCATTTTTCTAGGTTCCACATACATGCGTTAATATACGATATTTGTTTTTCTCTTTCTGACATACTTCACTCTGTATGACAGTCTCTAGATCCATCCACATCTCAACATATGACCCAATTTCGTTCCTTTTTATGGCTGAGTAATATTCCATTGTATGTATGTACCACATCTTCTTTATCCATTCATCTGTCGATGGGCATTGAGGTTGCTACCAGGACCTGGCTATTGTAAATAGTGCTGCAATGAACATTGGGGTGCATGTGTCTTTTTGAATTATGGTTTTCTGTGGGTATATGCCTAGTAGTGGGATTGCTAGATCATATGGAAATTCTATTTTTAGTTTTTTAAAGAACCTCCATTCTGTTCTCCATAGTGGCTGTATCAATTTACACTCCCACCCACAGTGCAGGAGGGTTCCCTTTTCTCCACACCCTCTCCAGCATTTGTTGTTTGTACATTTTCTTATGATGCCCATTCTAACTGGTGTGAGGTGATACCTCCTTGTAGTTTTGATTTGCATTTCTCTAATAATTAGTGATGTTGAGCAGCTTTTCATGTGCTTCTTGGACATCTGTAAGTCTTCTTTGGAGAAATGTCTATTTAGGTCTTCTGCCCATTTTTGGATTGGATTGTTTGTTTCTTTAATATTGAGCTGCATGAGCTGTTTATATATTTTGGAGATTAATCTTTTGTCCATTGATTTATTTGCAAACATTTTCTCCCATTCTGAGGGTTGTCTTTTCATCTTGTTTATGCTTTCCTTTGCTGTGCAAAAGCTTTTAAGTTTCATTAGGTCCCATTTGCTTATTTTTGTTTTTATTTCCATTACTCTAGGAGGTGGATCAAAAAAGATCTTGCTGTGATTTATGTCAAATAATGTTCTTCCTATGTTTTCCTCTAAGAGTTTTATAGTGCCCAGTATAAAATTTAGGTCTCGAATCCATTTTGAGTTTATTTTTGTGTATGGGGTTAGGGAGGGTTCTAATTTCATTCTTTTATATGTAGCTGTCCAGTTTTCCCAGCACCACTTATTGAAGAGACTGTATTTTCTCCATTGTATATCCTTGACTCCTTTGTCACATTAGTTGACCATAGGTGCGTGGGTTTATCTCTGGGCTTTCTATCTTGTTCCATTGATCTATGTTTCTGTTTTTGTGCCAGTAGCATATTGTCTTGATTACTGTAGCTTTGTAGTATAGTCTGAAATCACGGGTCTGATTCCTCCAGCTCCATTTTTTTCCCTCAAAACGGCTTTGGCTATTTGGGGTCTTTTATGTCTCCATACAAATTTTAAGAGTTTTTGTTCTAGTTCTGTAAAAAGTGCCATTGGTAACTTGATAGGGATTGCATTGAATCTGTAGATTGCTTTGGGTAGTATAATCATTTTTCACAATATTGATTCTTCCAATCCAAGAACATGGTATATCTCTCCATCTGTTGGTATCATCTTTTAATTTCTTTCATCAGTCTTATAGTTTTCTGCATACAGGTCTTTTGTCTCCCTAGGTAGGTTTATTCCTAGGTATTTTATTCTTTCTGTTGCTATGGTAAATGGGAGTGTTTCCTTAATTTCTCTTTCAGATTTTTCATCATTAGTATATAGGAATACAAGAGATTTCTGTGCATTAATTTTGTATCCTGAAACTTTACCAGATTCATTGATTAGCTCTAGTAGTTTTCTGGTGGCATTTTTAGGATTCTCTATGTATAGTACCATGTCATCTGCAAACAGTGACAGTTTTACTTCTTCTTTTCCAATTTGTATTCCTTTTATTTCTTTTTCTTCTCTGATTGCCATGGCTAGGACTTCCAAAACTATTTTGAATAATAGTGGTGAGAGTGGACATCCTTTTCTTTTTCCTGACCGTAGAGGAAATGCTTTCAGTTTTTCACCATTGAGAATGATGTTTGCTGTTGGTTTGTCACATATGGCCTTTATTATGTTGAGGTAGGTTCCCTCTATGCCCACTTTCTGTAGAGTTTTTATCGTAAATGCGTGTTGAATTTTGTCGAAGCTTTTTCTGCATCTATTGAGGTCATCATATGGTATTTATTCTTCAATTTGTTAATATGGTGTATCACATCGATTGATTTGCGTATATTGAAGAATCCTTGCATCCCTGGGATAAATCCCACTTGATCATGGAGTATGATCCTTTTAATTTGTTGCTGGATTCTGTTTGCTAGTATTTTGTTGAGGATTTTTGCATCTATATTCATCAGTGATATTGGTCTGTAATTTTCTGTTTTTGTAGTATCTTCGTCTGGTTTTGGTATCAGCATGTTGGTGGCCTCATAGAACGAGTTTGGGAGTGTTCCTTCCTCTGCAATTTTTTGGAAGAGTTTGAGAAGGATGGGTGTTAGCTCTTCTCTAAATGTTTGATAGAATTCAACTGTGAAGCCATCTGGTCCTGGACTTTTGTTTTTTGGAAGATTTTTAATCACAGTTTCAATTTCATTGCTTGTGATTGGTCTGTTCATATTTTCTATTTCTTCCTGGTTCAGTCTTGGAGGGTTATAACTTTCTAAGAATTTGTCTGTTTCTTCCAGGTTGTCTATTTTATTGGCATAGAGTTGCTTGTAGTAGTCTCTTAGGATGCTTTGTATTTCTGTGGTGTCTGTTGTAACTTCTCCTTTTTCAATTCTAATTTTATTGATTTGAGTCCACTCCCTCTTTTTCCTGATGAGTCTAGCTAATGCTTTATCAACTTTGTTTATCTTCTCAAAGAACCAGCTTTTAGTTTTATTGATCTTTGCTATTGTTTTCTTTGTTTCTACTCCATTTATTTCTGCTCTGATCTTTATGATTTCTTTCCTTCTGGTAACATTGGGTTTTGTTTGTTTTTCTTTCTCTAGTTACTTTAAGTGTAAGGTTAGATTGTTTATTTGAGATTTTTCTTGTTTCTTGAGGTAGGCTTGTATTGCTATAAACTTCCCTCTTAGAACTGTTTTTGCTGCATCCCATAGGTTTTGGATCATTGTGTTTTCATTGTCATTTGTCTCTAGGTATTTTTTGATTTCCTCTTTGATTTCTTCAGTGATCTCTTGGTTATTTAGTAACGTATTGTTTAGCCTCCATGTGTTTGTGTTTTTTACGTTTTTTTCCCCTTTAATTCATTTCTGATCTCATAGTGTTGTTGTCAGAAAAGATGCTTGATATGATTTCAGTTTTCTTAAATTTACTGAGGCTAGATTTGTGAACCAAGGTGTGATCTCTCCTGGAGAATGTTCCATGCACACTTGAGAAGAAAGTGTAATCTGCTGTTTTTGGATGGAATGTCCTATAAATATCAATTAAATCTGTCTATTGTGTCATTTAAAGCTTCTGTTTCCTTACTTATTTTCATTTTGGATGATCTGTCCATTGGTGTAAGTGAGGTGTTAAAGTCCCCTACTATTATTGTGTTACTGTCGATTTCCTCTTTTATAGCTGTTAGCAGTTGTCTCATGTATTGAGGGGCTCCTTGTTGGGTGCATATATATTTTCAATTATTATATCTTCTTCTTGGACTGAACCCTTGATCATAATGTAGTGTCCTTCCTTGTCTCTTGTAACATTCTTTATTTTAAAGTCTATTTTATCTGATTTGAGTATTGCTACTCCAGCTTTCTTTTGATTTCCATTTGCATGGAATATCTTTTTCCATCCCCTCACTTTCAGTCTGTATGTGTCCCTAGGTCTGAAGTGGGTCTCTTGTAGACAACATATAGATGGGTCTTGTTTTTGTATCCATTCAGCAACCCTGTGTCTTTTGGTTGGAGCATTTAATCCATTCACGTTTAAGGTAATTATCTGTATGTTCCTATGACCATTTTCTTAATTGTTTTGGGTTTGTTTTCATAGGTCCTTTTCTTCTCTTGTGTTTCCCACTTAGAGAATTTCCTTTAGCATTTATTGTAGAGCTGGTTTGGTGGTGCTGAATTCTCTTAGCTTTTGCTTGTCTGTAAAGCTTTTGATTTCTCCATCGAATCTGAATGAGATCCTTGCCGGTAGAGTAATCTTGGTTGTAGGTTCTACCCTTTCATCACTTTAAGTATATCATGCCACTCCCTTCTTGCTTGTAGAGTTTCTGCTGAGAAATCAGCTGTCAACCTTATGGGAGTTCCCTTGTATGTTATTTGTCTTTTTTCCCTTGCTGCTTTCAATAATTTTTCTTTGTGTTTAATTTTTGCCAATTTGATTACTATGTGTCTCGGCGTGTTTCTCCTTGGGTTTATCCTGTATGGGACTCGCTGCGCTTCCTGGACTTTGGTGGCTGTTTCCTTTCCCATGTTAGGGAAGTTTTCGACTATAATGTCTTCAAATATTTTCTCTGGTCCTTTCTCTCTCTCTTCTCCTTCTGGGACCCCTATAATGTGAATGTTGCTGCGTTTAATGTCCCAGAAATGAATGTTGTTTTCATTTCTATTCATTCTTTTTTCTTTATTCTGTCCCACAACAGTGAATTCCACCATTCTGTCTTCCAGTTCCCTTATCCGTTCTTCTGCCTCAGTTATTCTGCTATTGATTCCTTCTAGTGTATTTTTCATTTCCGTTATTGTATTGTTCATCTCTGTTTGTTTGTTCTTTAATTCTTCTATGTCTTTGTTAAACGTTTCTTGCATCTTCTCGATCTTTGCCTCCATTCTTTTTCTGAGGTCCTGGATCCTCTTCACTATCATTTTTCTGAATTCTTTTTCTGGAAGGTTGCCTATCTCCATTTCATTTAGTTGTTCTTCTGGGGTTATATCTTGCTCACTCATCTGGTACATAGTCCTCTGCCTTTTCATCTTGTCTAACTTTCTGTGAATGTGGTTTTTGTTCCTCAGGCTGCAGGATTGTAGTTCTTGCTTCTGCTCTCTACCCTCTGGTGGATGAGGCTATCTAAGAGCCTTTTGCAAGTTTCCTGATGGGAGGGACTGGTGGTGGGCAGAGCTCAGTAAAACTTTAATCCACTTGACTGCTGATGGGTGAGGCTGGGTTCCCTCCCTGTTGGTGGTTTGGCCTGAGGTAACCCAACACTGGATCCTACCTGGGCTCTTTGGTGGGGCTAATGACAGACTCTGGGAGGGCTCACGCCTAGAAGCCCTTCCCAGAACCTCCGCCGCCAGTGCCCCCATCCCCACGGCGAGCCACAGCCACCCCCCGCCTCCGCAGGAGACCCTCCAACACCAGCAGGTGGGTCTGGTACAGTCTCCCCTGGGGTCACTGCTCCTTCCCCTGGGTCCTGATGCGCACACTACTTTGTGTGCCCTCCAAGAGTGGAGTCTCTGTAAGTCTGATTCTCTAGGAATTCCTCCTCCCATTGCTGGACCCCCAAGTTGGGAAGCCTGACATGGGGCTCAGAACCTTCACTCCAGTGGGTGGACTTCTGTGGTATAAGTGTTCTCCAGTTTGTGAGTCACCCACCCAGCAGTTACGGGATTTGATTTTACTGTGATTGCGCCCCTCCTGCCATCTCATTGTGGCTTCTCCTTTGTCTTTGGATGTGGGGTATCTTTTTTGGTGAGTTCCAGTGTCTTCCTGTCGATGATTGTCCAGCAGCTAGTTGTGATTCTGGTGTTCTCACAGGAGGAAGTGAGAGCACGTCCTTCTACTCTGCCATCTTGGTTCCTCTTCTCTTTTGAGTTTTTATGTAAACAACTTTTGGCAGTAGCCTTTTAAAAGCCTGCTAGTGTTGGAGGGCCTCCTGCAGAGGCGGGGGTTGGCCCTGTCCCACCGTGAGGACAAGGACGCCGGCAGCAGAAGCCCCAGGAAGCACTCCCTGGCATGAGCCCCTCCAGAGTCTGCATGTATTTGCTTTTTATTCTCTTGTTTTTCCTTTCTTGCCTTCTTTTGAGTATTCAAATTTTTTTCAGTGTCACATTTTAGTCCCTGTATTTGGATTTTTGGCTATATCTCTTTGTAATAGTTTTTTAGATTTTTTTCTTGTTTGATGCAGACCTTTATATAATTACATTAGTCTTAGCTTGTTAATTATATTGTCTACATCACCTATATATTCTTCCTAATTCTTTGTCTGTTTGAACTATTCATAATCAAAAGGAAGATGTTGAGATCTCTTACAATGAAGGCAAGTTTATCACTTTCCCCTTGTGGTTTTAGAAATTTATTAGGTGTTCAGATGCATAAAATACTACATTTTACTTTGTACCTTTTAAAATTATACAATAACTCTCTTTGTTCCCTACCCTCTCCATCCCTAATAATGCTTTTTTGCCATAAAGTATATATTCTCTGATAATTAGATACCCCAGGTTTCTTTTTACTTATATTTGCCTGATATTTCTATTCCTATCTTTTCACTTTACATGAAATTATATTTTAGATGTGTCACTTGTAAACTATGCATATCTGCATTTTATTTTTATTCAGTTCATCAATCTTTGTCTCTTAACTTGTAAGTTTAGTTTAATTATATTTATTGTTACTATTGGTATTTTTTGTCCTTGTTTTCATCTTTTCAAATTATTTCTTACTTTTTAAATAGTTGATAACTATTTCTCCCCCCAAATAATACAAGAATTCACCTCGTTTTCTTATTCCTTGCTCTTTCCCAAGTCTTACATTTTATTGATATCATCTAGACTTATACTGTCCAAAAAGTAGTCACTAGCCACATGTGTCTATTAAGATTAACATTAATTAAAATTAAATACAATTTAAACATTCAGTCCCTAAGTCATAGAAGCCATATCTCAAACATTCAATAGCCATGTGGCTAGTGGCTACCATTTACAGGGTGAAGATGTAGAATACTTCCATCATAACAGAAAGTTTTCTTGAATAGAATTGATCCAGACTTTCAAATCAGGGCAATTATGGATATACTTTGGGCGAGGGGGCTATAACTATTTTGTTTTAGGATACATACATTTTATCAAGATGTTTAATCATCTCTGCTTCATATATTTATTGTGGTGTACTCTGGATTTTTTTTTTGTCTCATTTATTAATTTATCCAAAAGGCTTTTCAAGTGGGTCTTTGTGTAGTCAATTTCTGTAACCCCTGATGCTTGAGAATATTGTTGAATCAAATCCTTATAATTAAATAAGAGTTTGGTTGGGTATAAAATCCTAGTTCTAAGTTTTTTCCTTCAAAACTTTAAAATTGCTATTGTATTTCCTTCATGAATCTATTACAGCTGTTAGAAAATGTGAGGTCAATGAAATCTTTTTTTTTTCCTGTGTGATATGCTATTTCTCTTGGAATCACTGGATTTTTTTCTTTGTTTTGATATTCCTAAATTTGTCATAAATTTGCTAAGGGCAAGATTTTTTTTTTTTAATGTTTTGTTTCCTTTCCCCCTTTGATTCTCCATGGCAAGATTTTTTTTTTTTTAATGTTTTGTTTCCTTTCCCCCTTTGACTCTCCATGGCTTTTCTCATATGGTGCTCTTTTCTCTTTCTTAAGTCTGGAAAATTCATCTCCATTATTCAAATATTTACTTATCTCCCCTTTTTTGAGATATCATTTTTCTGGGATTTCTATTATTTGGACTTTAGCATTTTTACTTCTACCCTCCATAATTTTTGGCTCTCCTTTTTTAAAAAAAATTCTTCGTAATTTTTTGGGTTATTTCTGGAAAAAACTTTTGGTCTCTGCAGTTTACTGATTTGTTCCTCAATTCTATATATTCTATTATTTATTCTATTTTATTCTGTATATTTCAACTATTAAGTTTTCTTATGTCTCATATTTTCCCTTGGTTCCTTTCTTTATGTTTTCTTGTTTTAGTTTCATATTTGAACTATCTTCCTTTACTCCTATTAGTATGTTTATTATTATTTTTGTCTCCTCTCTTCTAATATTTCTGCCTAGGTTGGAATCTGTAATCCAACATATTACTTGTCTTTGGAAATGTTTGTTTCCCTAATGTGTTATTTTTGGGTCAGCTACCTCATTTTTACACAACACTATTCCTTATTCTACTAAGACATGCATATAGAGAAGGACAGCCTCAGATATTGTTAGCTAGAAAAGCGAGAAAGTGGGAAGTTGATGCATCTCTCACAGGGTGGAAAACCTCAAATACAAGGAAACAAGTCAATTACTCCCCACCCACAGACAGCTCTCAGACCTTCACCGTTTGCCCCTAGAGAAATAGCATTAGTAAGATAAACTCTTTAGATGTTACTTCCTTTGTCAGTTTAGAGCGGGTGAGGTGAGAAAGCAACTGTTAAGGATTAGTCTCATTTCCTCTGGAATCATACTGCTCAGGGTTTCTCTATTGCCCTGATTTTATTCCGGAGTCCACCAGGACTAATCCCAGTTGGAGCAGATATAATACACAACACTGTATTCAAGGCAAATCTGGCAAACAGCCAGAGAAGCTCAATACCTTCTGTTCCTCTTTTACCCTCTCACAGATTTCCAAGCTGCCTCCTGTTCCAAGCCAAAGCAGCACACAGAAATCTAAAAACAAGTCCACCCCTACTCCCACATTATCTGGGGAAGTCTTCCAGCTTCCTTAAGTTCTCCTGGGACTAAAAGCCAGATGTGCCACATCAGCTTATTTCCTTGAAATGACTGGATGATTTTTAAATGTAAACAAGATATGCATGTTTTCTTTCCTCACTAAATTTACCTAGAATTAGATCATTCAGCTGAATGGGTCCTTTAAAACCCCTTTCTAATTACAAAACCTATTTCTATCAGCCTAGCTTCCTTTTTCCCTCTTCTCCATTTTGTGTTTTAAGAAGAAAGCAGAAGTCTAAACCAAACAGCTCGTGTATCTTTAGTTGTGAGACCCACCTATTGCTAATGGAGGTATTATTTGATGTCATCTGAGTCACCGCATGGAAGATTTACCATCTCAAGAGATATTAGAAGGACTCAAATATAAGTTTTATTATGACATTATCTTCAGTTGCAACAAAATAAAAGGTTCCTGGATCAGTTCCAAAGGGTATGTTTGGCAAATAAGCATATGAAAACATTCAACATCATATATCATGAGGAATTGCAAATTAAGGCAACAATCAGATACCACTACACACCTACTAGAAAGGCCAAAATCCAGAGCACTGACAGTATCAAATGCTGGGGAGGATGCAGAGCAACAGGAACACTCATTCTTTGCTGGTGGGAAAGCAAAATGTTTCAGCCACTTTGGAAGACAATTTGGAGTAACCCTACAATCCAGCAATCTCTTTCCTTGGGATTTAGCCAAATGGATGAAACTTATGTTCACACAAATACCTGAATATGGATAATTATAGAAGCTTTTTCATAATTGCCAGAAATTGGAAGCAACTAAGATATCCTTTAGCAAGTGAATGGATAAATAGACTGTAGTACATCCAGAAATGCAATTTTATTCAGCACTGAAAAGAAATGAACTATCAAGAATGAAAAGACATGGAAGAAACTTAAATGCGTATTGCCACATGACAAGCCAATCTGAAAAAAGTTACATACTCTATGATTCCAACTCTATGAAATTCTGGAAAAGGGAAAACTTTGGAGACAATAAAAGGATCAGTGGTTGTCAGGGGCTTGGGGGTGGGCGGGGGAGGAATGAATGTGCAGAGTAAAGAAAATACTTTGTATGGTACTATAATGGTGGATATATGACATTATATGTTTGTCCAACCCCTAGAATAGACAACACTAAAAGTGGACCCTAATGTAAACTATGTACTTTGAATAATAACGGTGTGTCGTTGTAGTTTCATCAAGTATGACAAATGTACCATCTGGTTGGGGATGTTGATGGTGGGGAGGCTGTGTGCCTGTGAAGGGGGCAGGGGTTCCATGGGAACTCTCTGTACCTTCCACTCAATTTTACTGTGAACCTAAAACTGCTCTAGAAAATAAAAGCTTTCTCTTTTCTCTTCAATCATGGGAATGAACCTCAAAAATTTAGTGAACCATGAATGTGTGCGGCAACTAATCAGATTATCCCAATTGCTTTGGGTTCTGCTACAGTTGCATATATTTTGTTGTTTACACTTGATATCCTTATACAACTTTCTTATTCAGCGACCACCGAGAGAGAAAATGATAGCTTCAAATATAAATATTGCTCGTTCTTAATTCTTTACAAGTTGAATTTTCAATATTGTCTGTAGCCTTTGTTTCAAATACTTAACTTTGGCTTCCTTTTACTTCAGTTAAAGCCCCAAAGTTTTTTATCAGTTGGAATGAAATATCAATACCAATAAAATATCCTATGTTTATAATTTAATTACAGTGTACTGGATAAGAGGTTGTGACTGCTGAAAAACATATATATATTAAAATATTTTTGTAATCTAACTTTTCCTGTTCCTGATGCTAATTTCCATGAACAAACAAGACCAGTTAGGATATAGGTAGCAAATGATGGCCGAGATATTCCCATTAAATCTTTGGTTCTTAGTGAAGAGTACACATCGGGATCACCTCTAGAATTTATTAAAAATCTGATGTCTTGATTCCTTCCTCCTTTGTTCAGATTCTGTTGGTGTAAAGCGGGGTCCTTATTATTTTAAAGTAATATAGATGATTTCAATGTTCACCTTCGGTCAAGACTCATTATTGCAGGAGAGAGAATATTGTAGTACTCTCTCTAAATATTTATTTTAGTGACCAAAAAATATCAATCCAATGAGGCTAGAAATGATTTTATAGAAAAACAATAGATTCAGGTTTCCAAATAATCAATTGAGATAGGAACATTTGTAACTAATGATTGTAAAATGATATAAAATGTAACCAGTGTCACTTGGTGTAAAGCCATCCAGTTTTCAAATATTAAATTTTCTCAGTGGCAAATTTAAATATGCTATGAATGCACATTTTAAAAATTTTCTTTGAGTACTCTTTTTAATTTTTCAAAAACTTTTATTGAAATATAGTTGATTTACAATGTTGTGGTAGTTTCAGGTGTACAACAAAGTAATGTAGTTTCATATGTGTATACATATATATATATTCTTTTCCATTATAGGTTATTGCAAGATATTGAGTATAGTTCCCTGTGCTCCACAGTAGGACCTTGTTGGTTATCTATTTTATATGTAACAATATGTGTATATATATATATATATATATAAAATATAATATGTATATTTTAATCCTGAACTCCTAATTTATCCCTCTCCCTGCTTTTCCACTTTGGAAAACCCTTTGTTTTCTAGGTCTGTGAGTCTGTTTTTATTTTGTAAATAAATTCAGTTGTATCATTGTTTTAGATTCCACATATAAGTGATATCATATGATATTTGTCTTTGTCTGACTTACTTCACCTAATATGATAATCTCTAGGTCCATCCATATTGCCGCAAGTACTCTTAAAACAGGTTAAAATATCTATTTCACTTGTTCAGTGATATATTAGCATGAGAAAGATCAATTATCTGGTTTCTCAATTCATGGTTTACAGCTTAGTTAGAAATAATTACTCCATTACTGTGACAAGTAATGGATTAAAGTCACTGGTGAAAACGTTGGGTCAATGAGCTGAATTAAGCCTACACATTCCTCCCTTTTGGGGTTCTTTTCCTACTGGGTGTGAGTATAGCGTGGGTTAGGGCAAGTAGTCGAGAATCTGTATCTGTGAAATACCTGGGGGATACCAGTGTGAGAGCCCAGGAAAAAGGCGAAGTCAGGTTCTCAAGTTTGATCCAATAACGATACCACCATGAAAACTCTCAGAAACAGGAAGAGCTGTGCTCCTTCTGACTTTTATGTATTTGTTTGGTTGGCTTTGCTCTGTTTATGTAGTTTTATTATCCTTGTTGATAGTATGTTTGTTTTTATTTTATGGGTGCTATCCATCTCCTATCAATCCTGTTTACTTCTCTTGTTTACTTTTTTGTCTTCAGATAGTTTGGAGTAAAACTTAGAGCTCATACTTATCAAACTTGTAGGGCTGTATGTTTTATATTTCACTGGTCTCATCTTACCCATGGCTTTATGGTTTCTGGAACTTTCTTGCTTTCTTGTTTTCTAATTCTCTTAACTGTTTCTCTTCCTTTTGTTATACTTTTTGAAACCTCCACAATTTGTGTGTGTGCACAGTGTGTGTGTATGTTTAATGAAGGGTGGTGTATGTAAATATATAAAGAGACTCCTTAAATAAAAATAAATAAAACGCTTTATTTCAGGCTAACCTCGATAAACCTGATGAACTATGACTTCATACATGCTACTGTTGAATCTCATTATCTCCCTAGAATGCCCCCTTCTTCTTGTTTCCTTTATAGGCCTGACAGACCTGCTATTTTAAGGTTTAAATGGCACCTCCCTGAGAAATTTCTCATGCCCTCCTTTGATAAATATTTCCCCCATGCTCCCTTGTGCTGTTATTTTAGCAATAAATTTATTTCTATATTTATTTACGTCAGTCTTTAGAACGAGGCTGTGTGTCCCAGGACAGCAGGGAAAGAAGTTAATCTTTCTATCCCAAAGGTCAACATAGTAAATTAACATTTTTGCAAATGTTTGCATTAAAGAACAAAAGAAAACAACCGGGTAAGTGTGTAAGTTGCATAATGCTAAATCCAGAGTCTTGACCAAAGACTTTTGTTAAGGACTTTTTGAGTACTTACCATTTTCCAGGCTCTGTGCTATCAATAGGGGGAAGAATGGGGAGAAAAATTAAAAGTTATTTTCAGAAGGAGTAGACAGCCAAGGGGCATAAAGTTTGACACCAACATCAGATAAATTTTCACTGGTAACACTGTAGAAAGGAAATTATAGCTGGAGATAAAGGGGAATTTCTCTACTTAGTACTATAATGTTAAATGTGCCTTTCTGTTCAAAATAGTTTTGCTGCAGACAGTGTGGTTGTGTAGAAGGAACTAAAAACTTGGAGTCAGAATAGTTGGGTTTGAGACCCTATTTCAACACATCCTAGCTGAATAATCTAGAGAAAAATAACCTACTCTCATTTTTATTTCTGTTTTCTCATCTGTAAAATGAGGACAATGTTGTAAGGATTAAGCGAAGACACACATGCACACACATACACACAGGCTTGCATAAATCATATTGTACTCTACAGTTGTAAACTTTTATCATTACCCTATGATATTCTAACTTTTAAAAAAATCAACAAATTTACAATCAGGTGTGATTTCATTTTTTTCTAATAGTTTTGTGGATTCAGTGCTTGTTGATTTCCCTCAAATATCAATTCCAGGTCATTTTACATGGCAGCCCCAAATCTAGGATTGACCCAGAAGTTCTGTTTGATTTGACCCAGAAGTTCTGGCTGAGATTTAGACTTAATGGAAGAGGAGGAATAAAGGTATGGAGACAAATTCTAAAAGCACTTCATAGACGCAACAAAACACTAAGAAAAATAGAGGCTCACCAATGAAATATCTACACATAATAAGTAACTTTGCCCTACTTCCTGCTCAAAGATGAAACAGTAGCCTGTACAGAGAAGGGCTCCACCTTTGACAAATCCAAGAACGGAAGCATCTTATGGGTAGATCCATGACAGATGGACATTACCTGCCCTTCTAGACTATGGACATCTCTCTTCTTTTCTCTTTTTCTTTTTATGTTTTTCATACTACCTTTGCACATTTCTTAGAAAACCCTCTTTAGATATTGGCAATTCGTGAATTGTTAATTGCATTTCATAGGAAATTTAAAGATGCCCACAGAGTTCAAATTATTTACTAAGTCTAAAAGGCTAGTTAATGGAAGAGCTGGGGGAACTGTCTCTGCTTTTATCCCTGTGTATTGTATATTTCCCCCACATAACATATTTTTAAAAACTTTTCCTTATTCTTTTCTGAACATTTCCATTAAATTTGCTCTTGACTTTCTCCGGGTCCCCATCTGACACTTCAGCTTTTCACTGGGTCTGCTCAGCCTGCTACTGGCAAGTAGGACTAAAGGAGTCTGCCTAGAACTGGCTGCTGTAGACTCTATTCTAATTATAGTTATAACATGTCCCCAAAGACACGCAAACCTCAGTGGGCTACTTCACAGCAGTTGGAGTTTAGAAAGCCAAACAGGTGACACACATTGACTTAGAAGGGAAAACGTTATATACTGAGTCATTATGTACTTGGCCTCTGAATCGGGCCTTCTCTATGAAAAATGCAACAATTTTTGCAGTTAGAGGCTGCAGTCACCTTCATCAGAAGTTACTGGGACATCAGGAGGAGACCATTATCTATAGTCAGGTTGTTATCACCCTGTTTTTCACTTAGACAAACTTACCAGCTTCCTTTAGGTCCCCATCAGGGTTGTACACTAAGGATTTCAACACTCAGCTCATGGAGATGCTTGGTAAGGCTAGGAAAGCAACCTAAGACGTGGTTCTTGCTAAGAAGAGGCTAGCAAGACCCTTGCTTTAAAACAACGTTCTAAAATACTAAGAATAAAGTGAGTAACATGATCAATTCAAAAGTATGTTCACCAAGAAGCAACGTGTAAAAAGAATTAGTGGGTTAGGAAACGAGCAAGCCTGAAAACAGTGATAATGTGCATGAGGATGTGGAACCCCAGAAATTGCCTCCAGCTGTTTTAAGGAGAAAAATAAATATATTAAAATGATATTAGGCTCTTAAGCCTTTTAAAGGAATGACATTCTGATATATTCTACAACATGGATGAACCTTGAAAACATTGTGCTAAATGAAATAAACCAGTTACATGAAAGAAAAAAAATACTGTATAATCCCACTTATTAGGGTACCTAGAATTGGCAAATTCATATGGACAGAAGGTGAAGAAAGGTTATCAGGCCTGGGGGAAGTAGTAATGGGAAGTATTTAATGGGTACAGAATTTCTGTTTGGGATGATGAACAAGTTTTGAAAATGGATAATGGTGTTGGGTACACAGCATTGTGAATGTACTTATGCCACTGAATTGTAAACTTAAAATTGGTTAAAATGGTAAAATTTTTATATATATTTTCAGAAAAACAGCCAGGCTTAAGAAAATGGGCAAAGGAGCCTAACAGACATTTTTCCAAAGAAGACAGACAACAGGTATGTAAAAAAGTGCTCAACCTCATTGATCATCAGGGAAATGCAAATCAAAACCACAGTGAAATATCACCTCACACTTGTTAGGACGGCTAGTATCAAAAAGGCCAGAGGTCAGAAGAGTTGGCGAGGGTGTGGAGAAAAGGGAAACTTTGTGCACTGTTCGTGGGGGTGTTAATTGGTACAGCTGCTATGGAAAACAGTATGAAGATTCCTCCAAAAAATTTAAAATGGAACCACCATATGATTCAACAATTCCACCTCTGGGTATTTATATGAAAAAATTAAAATCAGGGTCTCAGAGAGTTATCTGCAATCCCATGTTCATTGCAGCACTCTTCATAATACCCCAAATGTGGAAACAAACAGTGTAACATCAATGAATGAATGAGTTTTTAAAATGTGGTATATATGTAAAAAGGAATATTATTTGGCCTTTAAAAAGGAAGGAAATCCTGTCAAATGCAACAACATGGGTGAACCTGTAGGACATTATGCTAAATGAAATAAGTGAATTATACAAGGACAAATATTGCATGATTCCATTTATATGAGAGATGTCTGAAATAGGCAAACTCCTGGAAGCAAAGAACAGAATTGTGGTTGCCAGAGGCTGGGAGGGGAAAATGGGGAGTTGCCAATCAATGGGTATAAAATTTCAATTATGCAAGATGAATAAGAACTGGAGAGCTGCTGTCTAATATTGTACTTACAGGTAACAATACTTTGATGTACATTTAAGTATCTGTTAAGAGGACAGATGTCATGTCAAATGTTCTTACCACAAAACATTTTAAAAAATTTGTTTTATAAAAAAGAGTATGGACTTCAACACCAGGTGTGAGAGAGAAAAGAGTTAAATTTTAACAAGGAGATACTTTCATAGTAAACAGCATACCATAATTTTCTTCTGCTTAGGAATTTAGTTTCCATAACAATGTTACTTATTTAGCAGATTAAGAATAGTAATATTGTATTAGTGTTGAGCAGAATAGCAGACTGTCCAGGGCTAATTGCTAAGCAATGTCTAAAGTTGTCATTGGCAAGGGAAGGTCTTTTTCTGGAAGCAATCTATAGCGGTGATGATGAAGGGGAAAGCATGTGCCCTAATAATAGGAGCAGCTACTTTATTAGTCAGGATGGCTTCTGTCACAAATAAGAGCACATTTAACTTGAAATGGCTTAAACAATAAGAAGATTTTATTGGTCATGCAACAGAAGTCCCAAGAAAGTACACGGTGATGCAGGCGGTTACTAATCTACCAGTTCATGACATCATTAAAAGACCAGGTTTTATTCTTTTCATTTTTCTGCTCTATCTTATTCAGTATATCAGCCATGCCCTCATAATCACAACATGGCTGCAACAATACCAGATAGATAGGATATCCAAATAGCCAGAAGGGACAAGGATATCTTTCCTAGAAATTCCCCAGCATATCTCCTGTCTTGCCCATTGGCAAAAAGGGGGGGGGGATGGGGGTAGGGTGGGTTAATACACTTACCTCTAAATCAATCAACCACTGGTAAAGGAAATGAGATTATTATGATTGACTTAGAATGATGATAGAGATGTATCCAGGAGATGGTGTTAGGATTATCTTTTTTGTTTAATTTTTTATTTTATATTGGAGTATAGTTGATTTACAATGTTGTCTTAGTTTCAGGTGTACAGCAAAGTGATTTAGTTCTACATATTCATTTATCTATTCTTTTTCAGATTCTTTTCCCATATAGGTTATTACAGAGATGATCTCTTCATGCATGCGTGAAAATGGAAATGCATATGGAAAACTGAACAAAATTTGGCTTCTGAAAAGCAAGAAAGGAGTTTTTGGTAAGGCAACCTACAATGTTTGTTTGTTTGTTCCATCACCAGTCAGCTAAGCTGATGGTTGCTGTGGGCAATGTGATTCCAGTGTTGACAAACCATTTGATTACTTTTAAAATGCTGGAGATCTGGATGTTTATGCAGGATCTCCCAAGTTTTAAATATTGGCAATACATTCAAAACATTAAAAAATACTTTTTGGCCAAAATCATTGAGGCCAAATAAAATAAATCTGCAGTCCAGACACATCCTGCTGGTCAGCAGTTTACAACTTCTGGTTTACGTTATTAATTTATTTAACTAAAACTTAGTTAGAAAGTACTACTAAGTTTCTACTAAAACTACTTAGAAAGTAATGTTCACTTTAAGCTTACCAGTAACTGAATTATACAAATTTCTATGAAAAAACAATTTAATTAATAAAGTCTTAATCAGTTGTAGTGAACTTCCAATGACACAGCTAATAAGAATTCCAGAAGATGATAATGTAGGGTAGGAAAAAGACATGATATAAACCAGAGCATGTTTGTATAATTTTCTTTGTAACTGAGGGTTCTAATTTGACAGTTTCAGGGTTAAAACAGTTAAGCTATTGCTAGTCATCCAATGAGGAGTATACAATTTTCTCCCATCCTTCCCAGTTTCCTGTGATTTCTTGTTTTTTGTTTTCATTAGAGGGTGAATTAATTCCTACTGAATGAGAAAATCAAGGTGCTCAAAACCCTTTAACAAATATTAGTCAACATCACAGTAAAAAAGCAGGGGTGGGGGGTGGGAAAGGTTAGGAAATTCACCTAATTAGAGATTTCAGCTTTATAACTCTTTCTTTAGAGCCATCCTCTTTCCCCTGAGTATAGAGAACAGAAAATTTTAATTCATACAAAGATTATCAAGAGTATGTCTCTCTTGAAAGTTTTATGTCTTCAAAGTATAATCAAGAAATAGTAACGTCCTTGAGTGTCAAGAGCAATATTAGTACATTTCTTTTCCATCCAGATGGTCCAGTCTTCTAAGTTGATCATTTACCCACCAATCCTTGCTTAGCTGTTACTTCAGACTTTTGGATTGGAGCCCTAAAATAAGACAGAACTCTTAAATAATGAACTTTTCCTAAAAATTTAGATATTACATAACTTTGAACTATTAAGAAATTAAAATGATTTCTCTGTAGTCACTCTTCCTATTCTGTAGCTTGATACTTCACAGTGAAGGAGTGGAAACATAAGAGGGTAGAGAAAGGAGAGAAAAACATCACAACTGGGATTCAACTATCCACCCGGCCACTTATCAGTTGTAGAGGGCGGGGCATCAGGAGAATTATGCCATGCTGGGTAATTTTTCTGTGGAGAATTTCCTCCATCTCACTATCCCTGGGTAATTTTTCTGAGAAAACAAAGAATATTGGGGTCATCATCACTTTCTAGCAAAGACCCTTATGTCTTCTTTCTCTTGGTTTTTGTCCAAGCTCAGAAGGAAGACATATACTAGGACCCAAAATATACTCATATAGACACGGTCCTTAGTGAGCATCTTCTAGGAAGCCATGGTTAGCACTTCTGTCATTGATTCTAGGAGGGCTACAAGATTAGAATAGTTTGGTTATAGATCTCTTTTAAGTGTAGATATTGGCTTATCCTTGAAAACAGCAGAGGAAAGTCCTTTTGTGTCTTTATGCTATATTAGGGACAAAAATAATGGGAGGGCGTTAGAAATGCTGTGCAGTTCCCATCTTTGCTATACTTATTTCCTTATTTAAATCCTTCCTACCTCCTTGTCACTTATTTTAAATTCTACCCAACCCTCAGGGTCCAGTACAAATTCCAACCACTTAGTCAATGGACCTTCCTCTTACTTCCCCATTCCTACCCCATTCATTCCCCTCACCATACTTCTCTCAGTAGTATTGCCTGCTTTGGCACACGTAATATATGAGGAGTTAAGTGCTCCATATGCATATGACTTGTTTTCCCACCAAAAATGTAAAAATTATTGAAGAAAATGACCTTAAGTTTTAATTCCTTCTCATGTACTCACAACAAAGTACCAAGTATGAGGGGATATGTTCAGGATCCACTTGAGCGAATGACTACCTGTTACTTCATGAGTGCTTGGCTTTTATTCTGGGTTTGCCTTCATGTGCTCCGTTTTTCATACCCTTCCTCCTCTAGAAAACTGTGAATAATATAGACCTTATTCTGTCTAGAATAAACAAGTACAGTCTAATTTATAATACAATTTTGTATCCTCCAAAATGAGCGTCTAGAAACTAACCTGTGAAGGAGACAGTTCAACTTCTACAGCAGAACCATTTATCATTTCTTAACAATTATGTAACAGTAGAACTATTTTTAACAGTAAAAAATTAATAGCCATTCTAATTTGTAGACAGTGAGTAGGCCTTCTTTCTCAGATATTCCCATGGGCTATGGTATCTCAGGTTAGCTTAGCATATCCTGAAAGGGAACCCAGAGATCTGAAGACACCCTTCACATGGGGCACAAGAGACATTTAAAACACCGTCAGTGACCATCTGATACTTACAAGGAAAGAGAATGACACAGATGTAGGAATCAGCGGTGGAGAAAAATCTGGCTTCGTAATTAGCTAGTAAGAAGGTTAAAAAAAAAAAAATTAAAAAATGGGGCCTCGAAAACAGGTGTGCTTAACGGAAAGGCTTAAATCACTTTCAGAAACGGAGAACTAGGCATCTTCTAAACCTGTACATTTAATTGCTTTCACTAAGGTGCGCACATGCAGTTCAAAAACAAGCTCAATGCCAACAGACATAGGATGAAGACGGCATTCTGTGAAGCAGATCGGTTCTCTTCTTTAATGAATTAGCTTTTCAGACCCAGTAGCTCAGGTTGAAGGGTTAAATTTAGTAGTATAATGGAAAGGCAAGCTCGTATTTCGTCTTTTCAAAACGTTTTGCAGAAGAATCCATATTTTCTATGAATATTCACACAGATCTGAACATTCTCCTGAAGAAATAATTGGGCATTGCGGGTTATGTCTTTCACTAGTATTCCCCTGAGGTGAGATTGGAAGGGATTTTTAAGAGACGTTACCAACTCACAACAGAAGCTGGAGGCGCATCCTTCTCTGCCAGGAGCTCAGGTGTGTCAAGCTTCATCTAAAAAGAAAAAAATAAAATTTTAAAATGGGTTTATATGAAATCATGTGTGTGAAAACTTTGAAAATTGTAAAGCACTATAGAATTTAAAGAATGCTTCATTCAATAAAAATAAATTTTAAAAAACGATCGGTGTCTTAATTTCAGCTTCCAAATAAGCACCCCTTCCTGATGTGAGCTCAGAACTAAGATGACACTAAGAGATTGGATGGAAAATCACAGTGGCCCAGCTGCTGCATTCTGCTGTGTACAGAGCTATCAGAGATGGGTAAGTTTCCATCAAAAACATTATTACCAATGTCATTGTCATTAGGCAATTGCCACTTAAATTTTTAAACTTGCAGGACACAACTAGGGCATTAAGGATTATACATATTACAGGTGTTGTCATACAAGTATACATATTGTCATTATTGGGATATTGCAAAAGGAATAAGGAATCAACCTAGAATCCCACAGAGAGAAAGAGAGAGAGCTGGCATCTGCCCTCCCCTTTCTCTTTATTCTCTTTGCATTTTGTGAACCCCAGCAAAGCAGCCCCTGAATTGTAGAGAGACTCTTTTGCATTGAACAAAAGGCAAAGGTGAACTTTCTGAATGTGTAGTTCAGAGCTCACAGTCCTTGCTACATACTAACTAGTGAGATGGATTTGTAAAACACTGCTGAGTAGAAATGACAGCTAGCTGGTCAGGACAAGACTGAGAGAATCACAAACTGGGACCCAGGGCAAACACAGTACAGACTATGGTTCACCTCTTGGGGTTGAACAGCCTTCGCCGTCTGTGGTTTCCTCTTCTGCTTGTATGGCCCGGTGTCAGTGGTAGACAGTGGCCTGTATGTGAAAACATATCATATAAACTGACTTAGAAATTCCTTCCATGTGAGAGGGAGATTCAAGAGATGTCTGCTAGTGTCCTCTGCCCATTGTTTCATACTTGGTAGTTGACTGGGTTTTCATCTGCTCCCTAGGGCATGCAGGTTTCCTTCTCTTGTAATTAATAATCATTACCACTAATTTTCTTTTCCATTCTCTACCAATCCCTGAAACCTAATAATGAAGATGCTGAATCCAACTTTTATCTAAATTATGCCATTTAATTAAAGATTTGTTTTATTCATTCAGTATTTATTAAAAGCCCATTCTGGGTGAATAAATCAATTTTTAAAAAATGCTAGAAAGAGACTGTAGTGTCAAGATTATCTTTGAAAGACTGACTGATCTATGTGCAAACCTAGACTCCATTACTTACTTTGTAAGACTTTGAACATGTTAGTTTATCTCCCTGAGCTTCTGTTTCCACATCAGTAAAAAAGTGAAGTGCCTGACCTTGCAGGATTGTTGTGAGGATCAATCTATAACACCTTTTCATCTATAAAATGGAAATAATAGTAACTGTTATTTCCCTATGAAGATTAAATGACATATGTGAAAGGGCTAAGCAGAGTGCTGGTCATAAAGCTATGATCGATACATTTTAGATACTGTATTTGGATAATGAGCATAAACATCTTTAATAATGAGAGTTGTTATTAATTATAAACGGTGATTAATAGAAGAGAAAAAGGAGATCTTACTGTGAAGAATTTCCCAATAAAAAGATAGCCTCTGGTCCAAGAAAAATGTATCTGTACTTATTTCTGAGTATTTGAAGTAAACTAAAATTAAATTGGATAATTTGGGTCCTTACATTTAAAGTGAATTAGAGGCCAGAAACGTCCCCAAGGCAAGATAATGCCTACCTCTGGACTTCCTTCTGCTTTCCTCTGGTGCTTTGGTATCGGGTTACTATAGCAACCACCACAAATATGACGGCCACAGGGAACAGCACCCCAACCACAATGGAGAAATCTGCAGCCAGGAGAACGAGGGCCTCGTGAGAATATGGGAAATTCACAAGTATACATCACACTGGTCCTTATTTCTTTATTTTTTTTGCGGCATGCGGGCCTCTCACTGCTGTGGCCTCTCCCGCTGCGGAGCACAGGCTCTGGACACGCAGGCTCAGCGGCCATGGCTCACGGGCCCAGCCGCTCCGCGGCATGTGGGATCTTCCCGGACCGGGGCACGAACCCGTGTCCCCTGCATCGGCAGGCGGACTCTCAACCACTGCGCCACCAGGGAAGCCCCCTTATTTCTTTATTTATCACAAACTCCGCCTACCTTTTCCCCAAAGGACATGCAGTCCCTGGAACATCTCTCATAGCCAGTAAAATGAAAATATATTTTGATAATGATTATTATAATATTATTTAGATAGGAGAAATTAAGAGGATGTCTAGGGAAAACATTTTACATGAGATAGGTAAAGCATCATACTACGGGGAATTCTTAGAAGGGATGATGTTTGTAATAAATTGAAAACAAAGGGCTGAAAGAATATGAAGTAAGGAGGATGCGGAAGAGGAGGGAAACATTGTTAAAATTCAGCCTTGGAATAAAACCAGTGAAAAGAATCTGAAGACTTGAAATCATATTCCTCTTAGTAGCAAGTAAGAAGCTGAGACGTGAAAAAGAGAATTGATGGATAACTGATAAGTGACAGACAGACAGGACATAAGTGAGTGTCCTGCTGACGTTTGCTCTATGGTGGAATTATTATGGACAAAAAAATTATGTGACCTTGTGAACTGGGGAATGGTTCTAACAAAGTTTTTCGGTTTATAGGGTGTTTTTTTACCTACTAATCTAATTAATGAATGCAACTTCAATCTTTTGCTATCTCATGTATTCATTTCTCTTATTATAATCTGAAAGCACAAAGACCAGGAGGTACAAGTTTGAAGAGCAATGCAAACAGCTACTGCTCTCTTACTACAGAGATGACGGAGATCAGTAAATGAATAATAAGAATGAGTTTTGCATAAATGCAAGAAAAGTTCACAAGTGTGAGCACACATGCGTGCAGAGAGATAGAGACCTCAGAAGTAGAATTCTAGGTAAGATAATAACAGTTCAAATACCTAATACTCTCTACCCTCCATAAAAATTCCTACCCAGAAAGTCAAAGGAAATAAAGTTCTGAGGCATCTGTGTTAGAAACAGTATAGATGCGTTCAGAATTTTAAAAGTGTACTTGCACTAACAACAGAATCGTAGCTATTTTCAAAAGAGTGACACGGTCCAGAGGAAATAAAGAGGAACTTGGCAGTACTTCACAGACATCCATAGTTTGAAAGGATGTGGTCTAGAGGTAAACCCGGGGCATCAGGCAGATGGAGAGTATTATAAAAGGAAGCAGGTTTACAGTTGAAGATGTCAGTGATTGAACAAAAAATACAGCCCTTTCTGTTTCTGGAAATGGTGGTCTAGGAAATTTGGACTAGCTCTCTCACTAAAAACAACGAATGAATTTTTAAAAAATCTTCCTAAAAGCACAGAAGTGCTGAAGAAATAGGGGGAAAATATTTTGGAGTGAGAGAAAATTACTTTGGAGTGAGAAAGCAGGAACTCAGAAACACAGGAAGGAAAACGATCATAAAATGAAGATCCGAAATGCGGAAAGGAATGAAAAGTAAATAAACCAAGAATGAACCTTAATGTAAACTGTGGACTTTGGATGATAATCACATGTCAATGTAGGTTCATTAATTGTAACAAATGTTCCACTCTGGTTGGGGGATGTTAGCGGTGGGAGATTGTGCATGTGTGGGGCAGGGATATAGGGGAAATCTCTGTACTTTCTGCTCAGTTTTACTGTGAACCTAAGACTGCTCTAAAAAGTAAAGTCTCTATTAAAAATAATAAAATGGAAATTTTTATGCTGGCCACGAAAAGAATATAAAATAAATGTATAATCTCCAAATTAATAAAAATAAAAATGAAGTGATTAAAATCCTCAGTAAGTCCATAAGAAAACAAGAAAGGAGAGAAAAAGGAACAGGAACCAGGCAGGACAAATAAAAAGCATATAATAAGATTGTAGATTACACCCAAATATATCAGTAATTACATTTAATTTGAATGGACTAAGTTTTAAAAAAAACGATTGAGACTAAAATTTTAAAATATATCTGTATTTTTTAAAATGAGAGACAGATATAAAACATGAGGATTCAGAAAGGATGAAAGTAAAAGTATGAAGAAAAAGTTATACCAAAGCAAAAGAGACCAAGAGAAATATGGTACAGCTATATTTTTCTCCAGGAACTGTGGACTTTAAAAGGCAAGAAGACTAGGGATACACAAAAGCATTTCATAATAACAAAAGTGTTAATTCACTGGGAAGAGCATGGTCTCAAAATATATAGGTACTGATAGAACCAGAAGTAATAGCCAAATTCACAGTTACAGTGGGGATTTTAACACTCTTGACTCAGTAATTGGTACAACAGACAAACAAGATATCAGTAAGGGTTAATATATTAAACACAATTAACAAACATGGCATTAAAAACATATGGAAAACACTGCACATAAGTGCAGAACACATATTTTTGTGTTCATAGACAGAACACTTACAATATGGGCTTATGCTGGGTCATAGAGCAAGTGTCAACAAATTTCAGCATATTCTCAACACAGGTTTTCTGATCCCTATGGAATTATGCTAAGTATTAATTTAACAGAAGCTAGAAAATCTCCATATGCATGTATGTTAAGAAATATATGTCTAAACAGTTCAAGGGCCAAAGAAGAAAGCAAATAGAAAATAATTTGAAACAAATGATAATGAAAATACCAATTACGATATGGTCTACAAACTGAAAATTAATGAGCCAAAGATTCCTTTCAAGATTTTTCTTTTAAAGATGAAATAAACTTAAGGAAATGGAATTGTATAAAGTAGAAATTGAAATAGCAAAAAAAATGTTAAAAAAGCAAATCATAAAGAATAATAAGTTTTAAAATTTTGTTAGGATAATATAAAAAAAGAGAAAAAACAATGCTACAGATACTATTGATATTGAAAAGATAAGTGAGTATTATGAGCAATCTTAAACCAAAACATTGACATTTAGGTGAAGTAGGTAAATGTCTAAGAAAAATATAACATAGTAAAACTTGCATAAGAAGAAATTAAATACCTGAAGGGTCTTATAGCTACTAAAGACACTGAATCTTTAACTAAAATATTGTCCAGAATTCTAGGCCTACATGGCTTACTGACAAGTTCTACCAGGTATTTAAGGAAAGAGTCTTCCATTCTTATACAAACTCTTCCAGAGAATTTAAATGAATGAAAATGCTCCACTTCATTTAATATGTCTAGCATAACCATGATACTCAAATTTAGCAAGTACAGGCATCACTCATGAACATGAAATAATAGCAAACATCATCCATCAGTATCCGTGAGAGCTATTTCCATGTTGGGTTTATCCAAAGTATGCACAGTTAGATAAATGTTCACATATCAATCAATTTATTTTGCAATACCAACAGAGTAAAGACGTAAAAATCTTAACCAATAAATAAAAAGTATTTGGTAAAATTCTTAGCAAACTAGAAATAGAAGTGAATTTTCTTGATCTAATGAAGAGGATCCAATATGTACAGAATACCTTCAGATAACAGGGCAAAATACTGAAAGTCTTTCCTAAGATTGGGAAAGAAACAAAGAGGCTTGCTATCTCTATTTCTATTCAGCATTGCACAGGAGTACTACTCAGTGAAGGAAAACAAGTATGAGAAATTAAAATGGTGAAGATTAGAGAAGAAGCAAAACTGTCATTTTTCTGAAACAGAATGATTGAATATGTAGAAAATCTAATGGAATCTACAAATAAATTACTAAAATTATTAAGAGAGGTTAGCAGACGTGCTTGATATAAAAATATACAAAAATTAGTTGACCTTCTATATTCTAGTAATAGTTGAAAAATATTTTTTCAAAAAATACCATTTAAAAATACAATAAAAATTAATTTCTTATAAAACAAATCAAACAAAATATATGTAAAATTTCTGTGGTGAAAACCATTGACTATTATTGGGCAAAATTAAAGAAGACTAAGTAAATGGATAGATATTTCATGTCAATAGGTTTGGAATTCAATATTTTATATATGCTCATTTTCTGCAAGTAAATCTATAGCTGTAGTTTACACTAAATTAAAACCCCAACAGGAATTGTGTGTGTAACTTGAGAATCTGATTATAAAATACATGTGGAAATACAAAAGCTAATAGCCAAGACATTCTTGAAGAACAATGTTAAAGGACCTCCTATAAGATAACAAAATTATTTTAAAGATACAATAATAAAAGAGTGTTATACTGGCATAAGGATAGCCAAACAGGGCCACCAGCAAAGAACAGATATCCCAGAACAACACACGTGCATGGACACACGTGCTTTATTAGAAAGTCATTTATGATATGAATAATGGTGTGACAACTGGGCATCTATCTGAGATAAAAACGAAATTGAACACTTTGTTGACACTTGCTCTATGACCCAGCATAAGCCCATATTGTAAGTGTTCTGTCTATGAACACAAAAATATGTGTTCTGCACTTATGTGCGGTGTTTTCCATATGTTTTTAATGCCATGTTTGTTAACTGTGTGTAATATATTAACCCTTACTGATACCTTGTTTGTTTGTTGTACCAATTACTGAGTCAAGAGTGTTAAAATCCCCCACTGTAACTGTGAATTTGGCTATTACTTCTGGTTCTATCAATACCTATATATTTTGAGACCATGCTGTTATCTACAGTAAAGTTTAGAATTGTATGTCTTCCCAGTGAATTAACACTTTTGTTATTATGAAATTGCACACTTTGTGTGCATCACACACAAAATAATTCCAGATACGTTATAGACTTAAATTTGAAAAGGCAATACAAAAATCCTTTTTAGAATATATGGGTATACATTCATAACTTCAGGATAGGAAAATTGTCCTTAAAAAGGACACAAAAAGATAAAAAACTAATCATCAAGGAAATGATTAACAAATTGACAACATTACAATTAAAAGCTTCTTTAGGGCTTCCCTGGTGGTGCAGTGGTTAAGAATCCTCCTGCCAATGCAGGGGACACGGGTTGAAGCCCTGGTCCGGGAAGATCCTACATGCCACGGAGCAACTAAGCCGGTGCACCACAACTACTGAGCCTGTGCTCCAGAGCCCGTGAGCCACAACTACTGAAGCCCGCGCGCCTAGAGCCCATGCTCCGCAACAAGAGAAGCCACCGCAATGAGAAGCCCACGCACAGCAACGAAGAGTAGCCCCTGCTCGCCGCAATTAGAGAAAGCCCGCGCAGCAACAAAGACCCAACGCAGCCAAAAATAGATTTTAAAAATAATAATAATTTTAAAAAGCTTCTTTAATCACATGACATCACGAAGAGAGTGAGAAAACACAGAATGAAGGGAGTTATTTGCAGCATATATAACTGAAAAAATAGCTTATATCAAGAATATATTAAAACTTACACAAGTTATTAAGGGGTCAGGGGAGACACCCAATAGAAGAATAAACAAAATGGCTTGAACAGATGCTTTGCAAAAAACAAAATCCAAATGGCCAAAAAATAAGAAAAGATTTTATTATTATTATTATTAGTTATAAAGAGCAAGTCAACCTAATCCCACATTGAAAGAAGGATCATACATACTGAAGAAAAACAGCCCAGGGAAATACAAGAGACAGGGTGAAAAAACAAAACAACTCGACTCAAAAGAAATAGAGATAATCTAGAGAACAAAGTGAACCTACAAAAATTATGTCATATTCTTAGAGTTTTATGAGGATATTATATCTAGTATACATTCAGTCAAGGCTGCTATGAAAATGGAACAATCATAAAGCAAGAAAATTTGGAAAATTAAAACAAAATGACAAATATAAAATTTCAAGAAATCTTTTTGTATGTAGCACAATAACATAAGAATGTGGAAAATATGATGAAAAAGTTGCTGTAGAAACTTTGGGGATTAATATTGTGGATTCAATATCTACAGAATAGGAATTCCAAGAGGAGTGGAGAAAAGACAATGAAATCTTACATAACAGGAAATAAAAGCTTGGAAGAGGAGAGTAATTTTCTCACATTCGATGTGCAATATTACTTACTGAAGACCATGGAAGAACCACCACAATCAGGAGGGGCCCATCCTTCTTTACACTGACATTGGAGCTTGTGGTCACACACCTAGAGGAGCAACGATCCTGTTAGTTTTCTCACTGGACTAATCCCCAACCCGAGGGTTGATTCATCCATAATTAAGTCCACTCCAAAAAAAGAATAACCTCTGCTCTGTAGCCTTTCAACTGTCTACGTAATGTATGAATCAGTAATAGTAATTTCAGTACCAGGTTCTTTGAAGGAATTTTTCATTGAATAAAACTAGTGAGGAGTTAGATAATAATTTTAATCATTCAACGCTGAAACATCATTTTAACATCATCCAAACTGTCTGACCTAAAATGACACAAGATTCAGCAAGCTTGGGGAAACATTGTCAAGACTTACAGCATGTCCTTTGCATTTAGAGGAGCAATTGGCCGATCTGTAAGTTCTTTCGACATCCACACATTCTGCATTAATGCAAACCTGAAAGTGATATGAAAAACACAAAGTAGACTTGAATGTCCAGTGGTTTCAGTTCTGCAAACTGTTGACTCTTTGGTATTTAGCCTTGTATTTTTAGTTACTATTATTGTTATCAAACTTGCCTTTTCATTAGGGAAATCACTGAATCCTTTTGAAAATAGGAATATGGAATCTAGATCATTTTTATAATAAAATATTTAGGAAGTCCTCTTTAAAGAAGATTTCCTTACTTCACGTCATATCTCATGGGTCATCTTTAATGCACCTCTTTAGTCCAACTCTGAAGACTGAGAGCACTGAGCTAAGCATTGCACATGGTACAAGGTACGCATCCTAAACAAAAATACTATGGAAAACATGGTAATATCACATCATCTCCAATATTAAGATAATTATCATTTATGTAAAAATAAATAGTATTGTTACGATTTTTTTCATTATTATCATCAGAATGGCTATCATGTATTGAGACCATACCAATTCGGGGGAAATAAAATTTACCTAAATTCAACAACCTAGTGCTAAGCACATAATAGGTACTTATTAAATAACACTGAAGGCAAGAATGCAGTCATGTATACATGAATGGCATAAACGTTACTTTGAAAAACTGTGCTCCATGAAACACAAGGAGGCCTTGAGAAGCAAGCAAACAAAATGAACAAACAACCAGAACATTTTGAGTAAAAGCCACCATTAATCAATGTACCTTATTCTCTCCACACTTGGTTCCATTGGCTACTATGCTGATTTCTTGACTGCTGTCTTCAGGTTCAAATGTTTTACATGTCAGGAACGTTATTATATGTCCTTTCCGGAGCAGATAATCTGACCCACCATTACAGAACAACTTCCCACACAGGGCATCACTGAAGAAAAGCCGAAATTTGTTGCCTTTGAAATAGCAGGATCCAAAATGCAGTTTTATACAAATGTACATCAGCTCCCTATCGATATTTAACTAATGGTATTTCCCCCTAGGGCAGAGACTTCTAGTTCTCCTTTATACCAATTTCCCCCTTATTCTTCAGTAATAGAACCACTGAATATTAGCAAGGCACAATGTTGCTCAAAAGAAAAATCCCATGTCTCTCATATTCCCAAATTTTGGCCAGTTGCCTAAATTCTAGCCAATGGGAAGGAAGCAGAATCTTAACTGCAGATTCTTGAGGGTGGCCTTACGTGAGGGTATATGTCCTCTTCTCAATATTTTCTCCTTTTTGCTTATTGGAATATGACGGTTGGAGTTGGAGAAGCCATCACAGACTGAGAGAAACATTTGGGAAAGGAGGTCATACGTATGATGGAGCAAGAAGCTATAAGGAGGATGGATGTCTAACATCATGGAGGGCACCTAGGAAATCAGTTTCTGTCTTGTTTCAGCTAAGGTTATTTATTGCCATGAAGGGCAGCAGAATAATTCTCTCGACTGTAGTTGTATCGGTATAAGGCTGAGCCTTGGTTGTCACTCCAAGGCATCGTGTGTTACTGGAAGAACCCCTGCAAATTCAGATGAAACTGCTCAGCGCTCACTAAAGCCTTGCCTTCACTAGCAAGGGGAAGAAAGTCATCGCCAACAAAATTGGAATCAATTGCTTTATGCAGAATTTAGAGGAATGCTGTGAAAAACTCTTCAGAGAGTGGTAGAATCAGATTCTTCTGATGTCTCTGAGGCTTTTAGATAATACCATTGAGGAGTGGAGAAAGGCATGCATTCTCTCCAGACTTGAGAGGGTGTTTTTCTTGAATCATTTAAGTAGAGCTTTATGAGGAAGGCTCTAGGACACAGGGACTTTCAGGCTTACTTCCCACTACAGCCAAAGACTATCAAGAAGTGACCAGGAGGTCAGCCTGTGGGAAGGAATGAAATGCTTGTGCCTCTGGTTGCAGAAATTATCCAGTGTTCACACAAAGTTATACAGGACAAGGGTGTATACACTCTACAGAGGAAAGATGGAGTTACCCTAGTCTCTTTTCCCTGTCACAACCTCTCAGACTAAATATTGCCACACTCCCACCCCACTCTCCCACACATATTGCCTTTTACATAATTTTCCCTGATTTCCTGTAAAGAAGAACCCACAGGGTATGATTATCTTTGAGGCTTAGACTCCCCAAGAGATGACCTTCTGTCCAAAATATAGTTTGTTTGGTAATATCTATCACTGAGAAAAATCAATGTTATTTTAATAGAAAATCTTTGAGAAATGCTGATTTTTTTCATTTAATCTCTGGTTACACATTAGTTTGTATGTGTAAAATTTGGAGCAGGTATAAAGTTTAATCTATTATCATTTGAATTTTAAAAGTCACCTTAAAATTACAGAATCAAAGGAAAATATATAGAAAAATCTCAAGTTCATTGCTTATGGTGTTCTATCATTTTTTTCAGACTATCAATACAAAAAGGACAACAAATTCTTTAGGTAACTTGTCAATCTTTCCCTTACTGTATTTTTTCTTTATAGAATGCCATGGCAAGTTTAAATAAAACTGTACCATCATCATATTGCTTATTTCTCTGAGTAGATACATATTTATACACTAGAATCAAAATGAAAGACACTAGATGGAAAAGCATCTAAAGTATACTGGAGAATCAGTGTGCAAATTTCCAACCAGGCCCATTTAACTATTGCATGCTCGGTCTCAAACATTCATTCTATTTAACAACAGCTGTACTTGGTGTCCTTTGAAGCATCCATTATGAGAGACAGGAAAAAGTGGATCATTCCCTATTTGTCTTTTTAACTCAGTGCCTAGCCTAAAATATAGCATATAATAGTCACTCAATGAATGTTTATCAAATTAATGATGTCCAAATTCACTTTCTCTTTAAATGGGATAAATCAGAATGTGTCAAAATGAGCAGGAAGGTTCAAATAACAAGGCCACTTACTTTGCTTTACAGGGAATGCGTGTGTCATCCACTTTTCGACAGTACCCGTAACTTGACCCATCTTCATTCCTGCTAAAACATGACTTATCTGCAACCTGGGTTCCTGGGACCAGGCATAGTCAGTAGGCACACAGTTGAAAAGAAAAGAGATAAATAGTTCAGTGCCATAAAGGATTCATGAAACAGAAAACCAGCATGAGGAATACGATTTTAAGCATCATCCCCTTGACCCTTCTTGGAAATATAGGTTGCACTAATTTGATATCAAGAGAGATGGCTGGAGTTAAAACAATCTTTTAGATAGCCTATTTTTGAATAATGGCTATCTAAATATTTGTAAACATCTGGATGATTGAAGACTTAGCTGGAAGAGCCGTAGTTATCGTAGTAGCAGCCCACAGGCAGATACTGGAATGTTATCCTGCTGGAGGGTGCAGCTGTGACAGGTACATGCTGTGCTTAGTCAAACTTCTACTCTGCCAGGCACAGAGATGAGCATCGCATGCTTAATTTCTCAGGTAATCTTCCTCAGATCCCCATCAACTGGGGCAACAGAACACAGTGGTTAAGAGCTCAGGCATTAAGTAAGAGCTGTGTGATCTTTGGCAAGTGCCTTAATCTCTTGGTTTGCTCTGTGTAAATATGAGGATTCTATAATAGTACCTCCCCCACAGCGTTATTATGAGAATTAAATGAGTTAATATATGTGAGCCACTGAGAAGAGTGCCTGGTCTGTAGTACATGGTTCAGAAAGAAAATGCTGGCTGAAAATCCTTTGTAAATAAATATACCTGGGTACCATTGCTAAGGAAAGGAGCACATTTTCTTTTTAGGTTGCACACACATTTTTCCAAATTCTCTGTGAAAAGATTGTACTAATTCATACTCTTACCAGAGCATATTAAAGTTTGTCACATCCTCACCAACACTAAGCATTAACTGTAACAAAGCTCTGCAATTTAACAAGTGTCGAAGATTAACTTGTCTTCATTTATATTTCTTACCATATATTGCATGTGCTGATGTATTAATAGTGTTTCATACTTCTTGCTAGTGAGTTAAAATGATTTTAATGTTTATTAAACACGTGTACTTCTTTATGATGAATTGCCTGTTTATTCCTTGGTCACATTTTCAATATTTGGAATTCCAAATGATTTACAGGAGGTTAAAGACAGTGATTTTTCCCCCTTGTATGTGTTATAAGACTTTTCAAACTTTGAAGACTAATTTAAAATAAATGTGTGATCCTTGTGAATTGTAAAATTTGAAATTTTATTTAGGCAAATCTATTTTTCTGGTCTTTTATAAAGGCCACCTTTAAATATATGATTTAAAAGTTCTTCTCTATTCCAATATTGGATAAATATATTCAACATTAATTCAACAGATCACTTGGAACATTTACTAAAGTCAGGCACTGTGCTAGGATACACTGGGAATAACAACTATGAACAAAACAGTGTCTAGGTACTAGAAAATTTACAGATTTGTAAGGGAGGCGATATTGAAGGGTCAGGCAAAAAGAAGAAAGTAATAGTTTTTATCGCAGTGATTTATAGCCAAGTAACAAAGGAGATGTTCAGAGCTTCATCTCTGTGCTGAAGATTTCCTTTCCCCAGGTTTCTGCCATATACTGAAGTTAGCCAAGGAAGTACAAGGTCTTTAACCAGCAAAGCCATCTTTGCTTGCAGCTGTAACTTAGCACGTCCATCTGCATTACCTATAAACTGGAGAAGAGCCAGAACCGAATTCCAGACCATCAGAGCACTTCCTGATGCACCAATGGTATCAAGCTTTCTCCTCAAATTGTGTCTCAGCTCACCCTGGCCTGATACAGAGGCTTCATTCAGGGGTTTTTCTAGGTTCCTGTCCATTTATTTCCCAGGTGTCTTTTTTTCTGGGTATATTGTCAATCAGTGATTTTTGTTGCTTTTGTTGCTTTCCTTCATCTCGTCTTATGTATATTTTCAGGAATTATGGAAAGTTTCCAGCATATGATAACCTTCCTCAAATATTTTTAGGAATATGTATTTTCCCTGTTAAAAATAGTCCTTCAGCCATTTAAGTAGGAATCTGGAAATGTAGCAGAAAATGGTATGAAAATTAAATGTATCTACACAATATACATCATATCCAGGAAGTCCAACGAATTGATATTTTAAAAATTGCTCTTCTAATCAAGTTATTTAGCATAATTTAAATATGGGTTTAAAGTTTTTGAAGATTCTTAAGTTATGCTTTTATTTTTAATTTCTTTTTTATGGTGTAATCAGAGAATATGACCTTTAAAATTCTGGTATTATGGACAAAATAAACATTTTAAAAACTTTCAATTTTCCTCACTGCTCCTTTGCATTCCACCCCTATACACACACACACACACACACACACACACACACACAAAATTCCAAGGGTCTGCTTAACTGGGAAGGATTTTGGTTAGAGCTGCCAGATAAAGTACAGGACATCCAGTTAAATTTAAATTCCAGATAAAGACTTTTTTTCAGCCTAAGTCTCACCCAAATATTGCATGAGACATACTGACACTTAAAAAAAAATTGTTAATCTGAAATTCAAATTTAACTGGACTGTCCTTATTTTTATTTGCTACATCTAGCAAAATTCTCCAGGATTTTGAGCAGTGGCACAGTCTCTAAGATGGAAGGGACAGAATGCTACTTTGGCCATGATTAAACACTGTCACTTGGAGTGATACGATTTTCCTTTGTATGTACAAAGGTAGTGCCAGCATCACTGGGGTTTGTCCTCCTACCTGGTCCCCATAGCTTGGTGCACTGCTCCTCCAGGGTGGGGCACATCCCCATCAAGCAGTAGCCCTTCCCATTTTGGCAAGGGAAGCCATTGACCTGGAATCGATCATCCGGGCAGAGACCAGATTTGCCATCACACGTTTCGGGCAGGTCACACTCATCTTTTGCTGGTCTGCACACCTCACCAGCCTTTTTAAACTATAGGGAAATAAAATAAAAAAAAAAATAAAATTTTTTTTTCCACCTGACTTAACCCTAATATCTCAAATTGATTCAAATAACATTTTCCCTGTGGCCTTTCGTTTGGCAACGTAGTTAGAGGCACCGTTCTGTTTTAGTTCACGTTTTCATTGTATAAGCTGAAGACATCTCCTATAATCTCTCTTCTGTTGACTTTGGCCAAGCCCTGAGTCTTTAAGCAATCAATATTTCTGAATTTGTAGAGCAAACGTTATAGAAATAACAATGAAAAAACACAGAAGAAAACTGAGCAATATCTTAGATGGAAAGAAGGAAGTTATTTCTCCCTTTGTTGAATGCATCTTTGACAAGCTTTTCAAGGAGATTTAAATCTGCAGCTTCAGAGATTTATTGGTGAAGTAAATCTTCCATAGTAAGCAAGATACGTTTATAAGCCCAGATCAGCGTGCTCTGAGACTTTTCCAGGCATAGAGTTTCCTAATTCTTAATTCCTTTTATTGTATGCTCAGATATTTCTTTTCAACTCACGTCTTTCTATGGAATGATTTATCAGAAGGAGGAAACAACCAAATATTCATTTCATGTGTTAATTCCATTGCAATCTATTACTGCGAGTCTTGCTCTTATGAGCTCAGAGAAACCTTAGGAAAAGAAATTCTGCCATTCATACAAATCTAAGAGGCCTGTGTGGATATTGGAAGCATACCCTTCTCTAGTTGAAGTGAGAAGGCATGCTCTCATATCATCAAAAGACTTTCCATATCTTGACGCTGGTGACAGAATGTGCCAAAACTAAGATCCGGCACAGCCAAATAAATAAATAAATATTTTTAAAAGAATCCAAATTTTCATCAGAGCGTATGAGACCCTCCAAATTCAAGCCCCCCCTACTCCAGTCAGACTAGCTTTCTTACCAGATGTCACACAAACCATGCTTATATCTTCTTTTCTTTCTATTTCTCTAAAATCTCCTCTGACCTCTTCAATGCAAATCACTGTTCCTCTTTTCTACATGTGGTAGGAAAAGAGCCCTGAATTTGGATTTGAAAAGATACAGGTTTGAATCTTGGCTCTGCCAGTGGCTAGATGTGTACCCTTAGCAAATGGGTTTAATCTCTCTGAAGATCCGTTTCCCGATCCAATATTAACTTTCTACGGTCATTATGAACATTAAGTGAAAATATATGTGGAAACTATTACCCATATAATGGCCATCTGTCATTATAATATCTATCTGAGCATTTAATCATGTACCATATTTTCGTCTGTTTTAGTTATGTATGTCATCACCCTAAAGAAATAGCACCCTAAAGAAATAGCAAGTTTTTTGAAGTCAAATACTAGTTTTCTTTATCACTCATAATCTCTAACAAGAGATTAATAAATATTATAACAAGACTTAATAAATACTTGTTGAATACTACTTAAGTTCTCAAATTTTCTTCATTTTGGCCTCCTTTATTTCTTTCCTCTCCCTCCAACATTAAAAAAAAAAAAGAAACAAACAAAAAAAACCTATCTCAAACACTGCCTATAACCTGGCATGCCATCTGCACATTCCTTTTACAGATGGTTATTGGGCTTTTAAAATGAACGCAATTCTGTGTTAGGTGAGCATGAATCAGACTCCAGACATTAAGAATCAGTCTAACTAAGAAGACACATAAACAAATAATCATAATAGAGAATTCTCTGCAACAGTAGAATGTAACATGCTGAACTCTAACTGGAAGAGAAAGTCAAAAAAGCCCCACAGAGAAAATGACACGGCATCCTCATCTTATGTCTTTTTTCTAAGAATTTCACCCAGAAGTGACTTCAAAGGTTGACGATAGAGGAGCCCCTACATTATTAAAATTAAAAGCTTTTCCACTACACCATATTAAAGTGTGAAATAAAATTCATATTTTATGGCAAGACAAGGAAAATTTAAACATAAGAAATTGTCTCTCCCTCTGACCTCCTCTCTCCCCATACCGTGCACTGTGTATCTGCATTAGGCATTGACCATCAGCATTGACCATCTCTCCCCCATCAGCAGAAATACCTGCTCAACCATAAAGACCAACATACTCCCAGCACCAACAAGATAACTCCTTAAAAGATAACGTTCCTTCTTGATCTTGTAAGGGGCCATGGTGATGCTTAGATATGGATTGTGTAAACTATCAATAAATGCCATTTAACGTACAGCCCTGTGTCTCAAAAAACTTACACAACTGTGCTTTGACTTCTAACTGGCTCAACAGTTTTCAGAGCTTTCTGAGATGCTCTTCCCCGGTTACAATCCTCAATTTGGCTAGAATAAAATTTTCCATTTCTTTCTTAGATCGGCTGATTAATTTTTTGCCAACAAAAGGGATATGCAAGCAATTACTAGATTTGGTCCAAGAGGGTCACACGGCATCAGAAGAAATAGCAGGTGGGAATAACAAAGCATTGGTTTTGGAACTGATCATACTTGGATTTTGCCATTTAGTGGCTGTATTATTTTGTACATTATCTGTTCTGAGACTCTGCTCGAAAACAAAATTAAATAATAATATATACTTCAAAGGGCTATTGGAGGATTAAAGAGCCCATCTTTGCAAAGTACTCAGTGAGGACTTGATAGATGGTAGGTAACATTATTTTATAGACAGAAAAATATTACTTTGCCTATTTCATTGAACATAATCCCTAAGATTTTAATACAGAAAAAACAAAGAGTAATCATAATTATTAAGATAGAATAAAATAATAATCTTACCTGGCATTTTTCACAGCATTCCCCTACCACACATTGAAAATTTGCTTTGATTTTACATGTTTTTGCATCACAGCAAACGTTGGTACATTCCTAAGAAATACCAGAAACAAATGCAAATGCAAGATTACCTTTTGGTCTCATTTTGGCACAATTCATAATACAATTTATTCATCACACAGACCTTTCTTTGATACAGTTTGAAAATGATTTGGGGGAAAACTAAAAAAAAAAAAAAGTTTAACATTAGAAATACTGAGTTTATCTGAATTCTACTTCAATAATTTTTTTATTTGAATATCTTTTCTAGTTCCCCCAATCTCCCATAGTAATACTGAACATGGTCTGTTTTTGGTGAAATAGGAGAGAAAATGAAAGAAAGGGACAGTTTTTGAAAATCAAATTCCTCTAAATTGTTACAGAACATAATTAGTTCAGCTCATCAATTTTGTATCTATCCAGCAGTAAACTTAATCTCTAGAGCATGTACTGAAAATCTAAAAATATAGTTCTTTATTCAAGTTTGACATTTAATTCAGCTCTCTATAAAGCAGTATACTTTGTCTTGTTCTCCCCACCTTGCTTCTGGGAAATTAGGCATCTGCACAAGGCTTTGGGGAAACTCCTACTTTGGGAACCTCAGAGTGAGATATTTACAGTTACCAATTTTTAGGGTTAAAACTCTTGCCCTGGGCTTCCCTGGTGGCGCAGTGGTTGAGAGTCCGCCTGCCGATGCAGGGGACGCGGGTTCGTGCCCGGGTCCGGGAAGATCCCACATGCCGCGGAGCGGCTGGGCCCGTGAGCCATGGCCGCTGAGCCTGCGTGTCCGGAGCCTGTGCTCCACGACGGGAGAGGCCACAACAGTGAGAGGCCCGCGTACCGCAAAAAAAAACCCCAAAAAACTCTTGCCCTTATTCAAACAAACATCATCTGGGAAAGATTCCTTTTTCTCACAGAAGGGATAAATGTGTAATCCTATTTTGAAGTACTGAAAGGCCAACCCCCTGAGAGCTTGGCCTGGTACTCGCATTAGGTATTAATAAGATGGGGGCAAAGGTCCCATTCAGAATCCTGGCTGCCCTGTCAAGAGGATGGGACCAAGCCAGGCACTTCGAATGGTAAAAAGTCCTGAGTCCCAAAGTTGGCCTAACAAATGTCTACAAACAAACATTTTCAAAATTACAAGAAGTGTGATTTTTTTAGTGAACCGCACGTTGATAGTTTATCTCTCAGCAATTGAAAAACAAAGTAGATCATTTTAGAAAGAACTTGGTGGTACCTCGGGGGTCCCACAGTCACAGTCTTCTCCCATTTCTAACAACTGGTTCCCACAGATTGGGGTGGATATGATATCTGTAGGCAGCGGAACGTTAAAGAGGCAATTGGATAATTTATCTTCCAAGAATTTTTCATAGCTGACACGGCTGCAGGAACTGAAGTCCGTAGGTATATAGAAGCTGTAAAGGTAAGGAAAAAGAAAATGGAATACAGTCACGCTGAGCAGATAGGGGGAAATATCAGGCGTTGGGTGTGATACACTCAAAACGTGACCCAAAAGATCAAAGGGAAGACACTCACCAACTGCTAAATCATGAGCTCTTATTTTTGCGCCTGAAGTAGCCCACCCGCGCAGGTATAAACACCTCCAGCTTAATGAACAAGGCAAGTATGGTCACATCTTAAAATAGAACATCCAGGCTGCTGTTTAATAAACTAAAAATCCTTCTAATTTATCCAGATAATCTCATTCAGCCTTCGGTCCTTTTGGTTTTGAAGTCTTAAAGGCACTAAAATTATATTTATTTACATGTTTAAGAATTCATTTTCCTTCAGAGGGATTTCTATTGACAGCCTCTCTTCATTCCACAAATAACAATGAGGTTAAAAAAGCAGTAGCCGGGCTTCCCTGGTGGCGCATTGGTTGAGAGTCCGGCTGTCGATGCAAAGGACATGGGTTCGTGCCCCGGTCCAGGAAGATCCCACATGCCGTGGAGCGGCTGGGCCCTTGAGCCATGGCCGCTGAGCCTGAGCGTCTGGAGCCTGTACTCCTCAACGGGAGAGGCCACAACAGTGAGAGGCCCGCGTACCGCAAAAAAAAAAAAAAAAAAGCAGTAGCCAAGGGGATTGCGGGGGAGGGAAGGAATGGGAGTTTGGGATTAGAAGAGGCAAACTATTATACATAAGATGGATAAACAACAAGGTCCTGCTGTATAGTATAGGGAACTATATTCAATACCCTGTGACAAACCATAATGGAAAAGAATATGAAAAAGAATATATATGCCTACTTATCTGAGTCACTTTGCTGTACAGAAGAAATTAACACATTGTAAATCAACTATACTTAAAATTTAAAAAAAATTTTAAACTACAGTAATATATGTGAGAGATAGCATAAGATATGTAACTGGCATGCAGCCATATGCTCTTTTGTGGAAGGGCATGGGAGACTAACCCTAGCTTGAATGAGCTGGGAGAGGGAAATACAAAAAGAGGAAATGAACACATAAAAGGGATTGTGGGGTTCTTAAAAATAAAATTCCAGGGCAGTTTTGCCTAAGGTGTGGCAGGAATGTGTAATCTCTTTTCAAAGACTCTCGTCATCTTCCTATGAGAACATTCTTCTTTTTAAAAAAAAAAAATTATTAGAGTATATTTGCTTTACAATGTTGTATTAGTTTCGCATATACAGCAAAGTGAATCATTATACATATACATAAATCCACTCTTTTTTAGATTATTTTCTCATATAGGCCATTACAGAGTATTTAATAGAGTTCCTTGTGCGATACAGTAGGTCCTTATTATCTATTTTATATCTAGTAGTGTGTATATGTCAATCCCAGTCTCCCAATTTATCTGCCCCCCCCTTTACACCCTGGTAACCATTAGTTTGTTTTCTACATCTGTATCTATTTCTGTTTTGTAGCTAGCTAAGTTCATTTGTACCCTTTTTTTAGATTCCACATATAAGTGGTATCATATATTTGTCTTTGTCTGACAGTTCACTCTGTATGACAATCTCTAGGTCCATCCATGTTGCTGCAAATGGCATTATTTCATTCTTTCTTATGGCTGAGTAATATTCCTTTGTATATATGTACCACATCTTCTTTATCCATTCCTCTGTTGATGGACATTTAGGTTACTTCCATGTCCTGGCTATTGTAAATAATGCTGCAATAAACATTGGGGTTGCATGTACCTTTTCGAATTATGGTTTTCTCTGGATATATGCCCAGGAGTGGGATTATATGGTAACTCTATTTTTAGTTTTTTAAGGAACCTCCATACTGTTCTCCATTGTGGCTGCACCAATTTACATTCCCACCAACAGTATAGGTGGGTTCCCTTTTCTCCACACCCTCTCCAGCATTTATTGTTTGTAGATTTTTTGATGATGGCCATTCTGACCCATGCGAGTTGATACCTCACTGTAGTTTTGATTTACATTTCTCTAATAATTAATGATGTTGAGCATCTTTTCATGTGCTTTTTAGTCATCTGTATGTCTTCTTTGGAAAAATGTCTATTTAGATCTTCTCATTTTTTGATTGGTTTGTTTGTTTTTTTGATATTGAGCTGCATGAGCTGTTTGTATATTTTTGGAGATTAATCCCTTGTTGGTTGCTTTGTTTGCAAATATTTTCTCCCATTCTGAGGGTTGTCTTTTTGTTTTGTTTATGGTTTCCTTTGCTGTGCAAAACCTTTTAAGTTTAATTAGGTCCCATTTGTTTATTTTTGTTATTATTTTCATTACACTAGGAGGTGGATTGAAAAAGATCTTGCTGTGATTTATGTCAAAGAGTGTTCTGCCTATGTTTTCCTCTAAGAGTTTTATAGTATCCAGCCTTACCTTTAGGTCTTTAATCCATTTTGAGTTTACTTTTGTGTATGGTGTTAGGAAGTGTTCTAATTTCATTCTTCTTCTTTTTTTTTTTTTTTTTTTTTTGCGGTACATGGGCCTCTCACTGTTGTGGCCTCTCCCGTTGCAGAGCACAGGCTTCCGATGCGCAGGCTCAGCATCCATGGCTCACGGGCCTAGCCGCTCCGCGGCATGTGGGATCTTCCCAGACCAGGTCATGAACCCGTGTCCCCTGCATCGGCAGGTGGACTCTCAACCACTGCGCCACCAGGGAAGCCCCATTCTTCTTTAATTACATTTTTCTTCTAAAACTTCTCCATTACCACCACCCAATCTGAATTCACTGAAAATGTGATAAATGCTAATGATTTTATGAACCCAGATCTTGTGTAGCTAAGATGAGGATAAAGTGACACATCACCCCAACAGCAAAGAGATAGTATGTTTAAACTATGTCTCAGTTAATGAAAAACATTACACATAGATGAGGTACAAGGTAGTTTGGTATAGACACACATCCATGATTTTGTCCTGATACTGCTATTTAATAATTTGAAAGTTTGAACATGTCATTGAAGATGACAGCCCAGCGTGAATCCAAAACACAGATAAATAGCATCTTCCCGGAAAGGCTCACCTTAGTGCTCTGTCCATCACACATACTGTAGAAGGGCACTTGCAAGCATAGGTGTCATGAAACATTCCGAAGTTATGGCCCATTTCATGGGCCATGGTCCCTGCAATGCTGAGCACGTTGTGACTGTGGTCCTGAGGATGAGAATAGGGAGACAGATACTCTGGTTTGCAAACTGAATTATCACTCAGGACATAATTAAGTATTTTCACTGTAGTCAAGTGGAGCAGAGAGTCTGATTTTAGCTTCAGTTTCCTCACCTTACCCATCTCTTCCCCTCTCTCCTTCTCTTCCCTTCTCTCCTGTCTCTCACCCTGACTTTCTCTGCCCTTTTGTCTCTCTGTCTCTGTATCTCTTGCTGTCTCTCCCCCCAACACACACACCCCTTTGGTACTGAATGCCCATCACAAGGCATAAGGCTACTCTCTGTTCTTGTCAATGGGTCCCTATAATGAAAATTTTTGTTATTTCCTGCCATGACGGATAATGACAACCTTTTTTTCAACAATAATAAGAAATTAGAATTTTTAAAAACTGATTTACCTCCCCCCTCACATTTGGATTGTTTTTCAAATTCTTTCCAATTTATCAATAATTGGAGGTCTTTAATGTATTTAGTTCATAGGGATCTAGACGTGCTCATGAACCTAGAACTTTAGAACCACTGGTACCTTTTTCAAATCTACTACTGCCAAGACTAGACATCAGCCAACTCCAGACTTCCGTTATTGCATGAAGTTCAGCAAGTAGCCAACTTCATTACCAGATTGTTTCTGATTAAAGGTGTTGGAGCAGGACATCCAAGTTATCCAGAAGCAATAAAACAACACTAAAGAATCATTGCTGGTTGTAATTTCCCAGTAGGGATACAGGAATATGCCAATAACACCCACCCACAGAAAACTGATTCCCTTATGTACTTCATTTCAAAGAACAAAACAGAGAAGTCCATCAGGCACAGTACAAGGCTGGCAAACAAGGAACACGTATGTGAGACAGGAAGTTAATACCTACCACTTACAATATTGTTGCATCCTGTTGAGGTGAACCTGGTAACCTTACTATCTATTAAGATGGAGAGTCTTCAGTGGGGACAAAAACAAACCAAACAATTTAAGAAAAAAAGAAATGTGTTTAAATAGACACTTTCCAGATTGCCTTATTTGAGGTTCCTTCAAATTTAGCGTACCTTCCTTTAAATAATTATTTTCATAACTAAAATGGTTTTTTCTACTGGAATTACCTCCATCCTCTCTTCCCCTTCAATCCAATCCAAGCTCTGAGGTTCATTTTAACGGAACTTTTCCTGACCACATTACTCTTCATCAACAATCCTCTCAACAATCCTCTCCTCTGGATTCCTACTGCAGTTTTAAGTCTATTGGGTTGGCCAAAAAGTTTGTTCAGGTTTTTTCCATAACATCTTATGGATGTTACTATCATATATTATTAACTATTGCTTTAAGTGGGCTAGTTTCTCTTCCAATTTTATGGTAGGCACTTTCAAGCTTTAAAATACATATTTTACTTCCTCCGTTTATGATAGGAAGCCTATCATAAACCTAGACTCATAAGATATATTGGGGAGATATATACATACTCACTGACGGGAGAAGTAGCAACAACCTATAGCAGAACTGCCGAACTGTTACAGATAGGGCATGAGTTTAACACACACACACACACACACACACACACACACACAGCCCACACACAAAACTACAAAAACCTCTACTCCTGAGAGAGGGGCAGACAAAAATCCTGAGCCTAGGATCCTATATTGATATCAAGTGAGGTTTTCTGCCATTGCAGGAGGGCCAGGAAACTCTCTTCCAGGAATGATCTGCAAAAGTCAGAAAGCAGAGTTTTGCTGCCATTGAAAGGACGCAGGATCACTGAGAAAGCCTAGCTGCTGAGACCCAGGGCCTGATGAAAACTGAAATTAGACAAAGTCAGATGAGAATTCCCTGACCCCTGTTTCTCATCACCAGATAATAGAAAGCTGGACAGAGCATCCCACCCAAACTTATTGTAGTCAGATTCACAATTTTCTAGAACCAATCCTAGAGCTGAGGTCACAAGGCAACAAAGCTGAAATCTAAGGAAAGACAGGCTGGCACCTAGTGGGAGAGATGGACGTGAACTTCTGTTTACCTGGGGCAGACACTACCAGATGCCAGTAATAACTCATATAAAACATTAAAAACTGATGTGAAGTGAGAGTAGCATCGACATATATACACTACCAAATGTAAAACTGTCACCCAGTGGGAAGCAGCCGCATAGCACAGGGAGATCAGCTCGGTGCTTTGCGACCACCTAGAGGGGTGGGATAGGGAGGGTGGGAGGGAGGCTCAAGAGGGAGGGGATGAGGGGACATGGGGATGTATGTGTGCATGTGGCTGATTCACTTTGTTGTGTGACAGAGGCTACTGCAGTATTGTGAAGCAGTTATACTCCAATAAAGAGCTATTAAAAAAAAAAAGTGTGGTGGAAACACCAAAAAAAAACCCCAAAAAACTGATAAATGTTGATTGTGGAATAGCAAGAGAATATGCAAAATGTGAGGAATTCAGAAATTAGAGAAATTCCCACCTATTCACAGATTTTTCTCCACATGACGTCACTAAGTCAGAGTTCTGGGAAATCCTCCATCATGGTATTGACCTGGGGGAGCAGAACAGCAGTAGCAAAGGCATGAAACCCCTTCACAATCCTTCTCCCTTCTCCCTGTAATGGAGCAAACATGACCAGCACCAGGGTGAGCTAAGTGCCTCACTTGGCTTACTCTAGTCCTAGCCCTAACTAAGGTCTTAAACTTCTAAGAGAAGGGCAACAAATCTTGTCACCCTTAACGCACTGGTGAAGTCTCAGTGCAACTGTGAAAAATAAAAAGAAAGGGGAAAAAAAAAAACCAAAAGCAAAAAACCTCTACCACTGGAGGGGAGGGGCAGAAGGGGCAGGAATGCCTGCTGGGTTTACGTCACTAGAGGTCTCTACCATCTGGCAGTGGATCAGAATCACTAGAAGGACCCATGCCAGAAACTAAGAGATGCAGGACTTGGCCTAAGACTGAGCTTAATGAGAACAAAAGGAAATGCCCTCCTCCCACCAAAAGTCCAACAATCATCCAGTAACAAGTAACAACAACCTATTGATGGGAGATGGATAACAGCTTAAAGAGACTCCCTGTGAGGTGCAGTAAAGCCCTAAAGATGAGTGTGGAACACACAGTGACAAAAACTCTGGCAAACCATCCTTCATTCTAAACACAAAATAATGTGAAAGGAATTTAACATCTGTGATGCACTGAGGATGTCCATACCAATCAAAAAATCCCGAACCCAGCTCAACTCCTGCTAGATCGATTCAAATCTTCACACTGAAGTCCTAGAAGGAAAGAAGTGATCATTTCCAGGCCAAAAATTATTTACCTCAGACTACTGCCTTTCACGAGATGCCTAACTTTCAACAAAAAGTAATAAGGCCTCACCCCCCAAAAAAACAAGAAAAAACAATACCTTGCCGATCAACAGAACCAGACTCAGATTATTAGTGCTATCGGAGAGGCACTTTAAAATAACTATGATTAATGTGTTAAAAGCTTCAGTGGAAAAGATGAATATCATATAAGACTGGATGGAAAATTTCAGAAGAGAGTTGGACACCGTAAGAGAGAATCAAATGGAAACACTAGAATTGAAAAAGACAGTAACAGAGATGAATAATGCCTTCCATAGGCTTAACAGTAGATCCGGAATAGCTGAGGAAAGAATCAGTGGATTTAATGTTTCAACAGAAATTACCCAAATGGTAACACGAATTGAAAAAAATGATAAAAAGGAAAAACCAAACAAAATGAAACAAACATGGAGATACAAGTTTTGTGGGGTAATATAGAATGATCATACATATATGTTCAATTACTTATGTGTAATTGAAATCCCAGAAAGTAAAAAGGATGAGAATGGAAGAGAAGAAATATTTGAAGACATAATGGCCTAAAATTTTCCAAAATTAATCACAAATACCAAGCCCCAGGACAAAGGAACACTAAGTAGGATAAATTACCTCTCCCCACAAAAACCCCTTAGTTATAACATAATTATAATTATAATCAAATTGAAGAAATTAAGGACAAAGGAAAAATCTTAAAATCAGGAAAAAAAAAAAAAACCACCCACACACATTAGAGAGGAACAAAGATACAGTTTACAGCGGATTTCTCGTTAGGAGCTCCGGCAAACAGTGAGATCACTACAAGTGCCGAAAGAAAACACTATCCACCCAGAACTGCCAGCCCACTGAAATATATATACGAGAATGAAAGAGAGATAAGGTCATCGTCTTACAAACATGGAAAGAATTCATGGACAGGAGACTTGTATTATAAGAAATGTTTTTTAAAAATTCTTGTGGAAGAAAAAATACATTATGCCAGATAGAAATTTTCTCTCTGCAAAGAAAGGAAGAACGTTGGGAATGTAACCAAAATAAGCACCAGGAAAGACAAGATAAATGGAAAACTAATTTTTTCTCATCTTAAATTGCACAGCAAGATGACTTTTAAAGAAAAATGAGCAACAGTGTATATCGTATTTATAGTATATGCGAAGTTAAACATTTGATAAAAATAGCACAAAGGATGGAAGGGAGTAATTAGAGGTGTTCCCTTGTAAAGTCCTTATACTATATGTGAACCAGTTAATACCATTTCAAGGTAAAACGTACAAGCAGAGATGTATAATAAACCCCAGGGTAACGATTAAAAAGAAACAAATCAATAAAAAGCTAATAATGGAGATAAATGAAATTTTTTTTAATATACTCAATCCTAAAAAGGCAGAAAAAAATAGAAGAGATGGCATAGGAAACATCTAGCAAAATGAAAGATTTTAATCCAACAATATGAATAATGATATTACATATAAATTATTTAAACATACCAAATAAAAGACAGAGATTGTCAGATTAGATAAAAAATAAAATCCATGTATATACTATCTAGCAGAAACCTTCTTTAAATGTAAAGAAATACATATGCTAAAAATAAAAGTAAGGAAGAGGTTGTATCAAGTACACTATAGCCACAAAGTATTGGAGTGATTATACTGAATTTGGACAAAGTAGACTTCAGAATAGGAATATTTCAGGGAAATAGAGGGACATAATATGATAAATGGATCAGTTCTCCAACAAGACATGACAACTCTGTGTATTCACTTTACAATAGGGCTTCAAAATACATGAAGTGAAACTTATAGAACTGAAAGAAGAAACAGACACATCTACAGTTCTGCTTGGATACTTAAGCACTCTCTCCATAAACGATTCAAAAGAACTGAACACTATAAGTCAACCTGACATAACTGACAATTACAGAACACTCCAACAACAGTAGGACACATTCTTTTTGAAGTTCATATGGGGCAATGACCAAGAACAAACCTCAAAAAATTTTAAAATATCAAAATTCTACAAAGTATATTCCCAGACTCTTATGAACTAAATTGTGTCCTGCCCACTAATTCATATGTTGAAGCCCTAACTCCTAACATGACTGTATTTGGAGATAGAATCTTCAAAGGGATAATTAGGTTAGACGAGGTCATAAGGGTGGGGCCCTAATACAATAAGACTGATGTCCTTATGAGAAGAGGAAGAGACACCAGGGGTAAGTGTGCACAGAAAAACGGCCACATGAGGGCACAGCAAAAAGGTGGTCATCATCAAGCCAAGGAGACAGGCCTCAGATACCTTGTCACCTAAAGCTAATGACACCTTGATCTTGGATTTCCAGCCTCCAGAACTGTGAGAAAATAAATTTCTGTTGTTTAAACCACACAGGCGATAGTATTTTGTTATGGCAGCCCCAACAAATGAATACACAGACCATGACAGAATAACAGAATTAAACTAAAAAGTCAATAATGAAAATTATTACAATACACATCTAAATAATACATGAGTCAAAAAGAAATTAAGGGGACTTCCCTGGTGGTGCAGTGGTTAAGAATCCGCCTGCCAATGCAGGGGACACGGGTTTGATCCCTGGTCCAGGAAGATCCCACATGCTGCGGAGCAACTAAGCCCGTGTGCCACAACTACTGAGCCTGAGTGTCACAACTACTGAAGCCTGTGCGCCTAGGGCCTGTGCTCTGCAACAAAGATAAGCCACTGCAATGAGAAGCCCGCGCACCACAATGAAGAGTAGCCCCTGCTCGCTGCAACTACAGAAAGGCTGCACGCAGCAACAAAGACCCAACGCAGCCAAAAATAAATAAATGAATAAATTTATTAAAAAGATTAGCAAATATTTTTAACTTAATGAAAATGAAACCACACGTATCCAAAAAACTTGGATGCAGCTAAAGCAGTGCATAGTGGGAAATTTATAGCATTAAATGATTATATGTGAAAAGAAGAAAACCCTCAAATTCACAATCTAAAATTCTTCCTTAAGTAACTAGAAAAAGTAACAAATTAAATGCAGAGAATGCAGAAAAAATCAATAATCAAGACAAGAGCGGAAATCAATGAAATTGAAACTAGGAAAGCCTCAGTAAAGCAAAAACTGTTTCCTTGAGATCAATAAAATTGATATACCTTTGGCCAGACTGATCATGGGGAAAAAAAACCCCCACAAATTACTAATATCATGAATGATAGAGGGAAAATCACTACAAATCCTACAGATATTAAAAGGATAGTAATGGAATATCATCGACAAATATATGCCAACTTAAATGGACAACTTTCCTTGAAGACACAAACTACCAACGCTCACTCAAGAAGAGATAAATAACCTGAGAAGTCCAATATCTATTGAGGAAATTGAAAATGTAGTTTAAAAATTTTCCACAAAAACATGCCAGATCCATATGGTTTTACTAGTGAATTATACCAAACATTTCAGGAAGGAATAATACTAATTTTACTCAAATATTCCAGAAAATCGAAGAGTTGGGAGCACATCCTTTACCCTGATACTTGCTCTAATAACAAAACCTGAAAAACACATTACAGGATAAGATAACTACAGACTAATATCCCTCATGAATATAGATGCAAAAATCCTCAACATATGTTACCATGTTGACTCCAGCAATATATACAAATAATACACTAGACCATGTTGGGTTTATACTGGATATGCAAGATTGATTCAACATTTGAAATTCAGTCACTGTTTTTTACCATGCCAAAGGACCAAAGGAGAAAAACTACATGACCTTCTCAATAGATGCAGCAGAACAGCATTTGACAGGCTTGAGCTGTAGAACCAACAGTTTAAACAAACCTGAACAATGCCAACAGAATGATACGGAGAGCACATTGTAGACATGAAAGCAAGGCCCACAGTTGTTCCAGAAAATTCACTTGCCCTGCGAAAAAGAGAGAAATTGATAAAGCTTATGACTCTAAGTATATTTTCTATAGACAATTCATCCAGAACCCTAACTAATTAACAGAGAAACTCACATCGCGAATCATCACTCAAATATTTCCTTCAGCGAGTTTGCAAAAGGCATTTTTTTAAATACAATGGTTTTCATACCACTTAAATCCAAGCATCTGGGAGTAATCACTTTAATATTTTATATCTCTTATTCATGATTCTTATATTTTTCATTGTGGAATTCATCTCTTGTCAGGAAATAAAGGGGGATTTTTTTTCTAACAAATATTTTGTTTTATATATACATATGTATGTATAAATTTATATAAATATATAAATTAAGATGAAACATGTTTCACCTTAATTTATATTCTCCTCATGTATTTTTATATATGTTTACTTTTATTTTAGCACTGTTTTAGCTGTAGCTTGATTTAAGTTTGGGCTCATTCTATAAGTATTTGTGTTATTGAAGCATTTATGCATTGGCAATATTTGTCCTATTGGAGCGACATTTGAACCACTTGCATTTATTTACGTAGATGATATATTTGGTCTTTAGTAATTTTAATTTCTATTTTGGTTTTGTTTCATTTTTTCTTTCAACTTTTAATAATTCCATGTGCTTTTTTGTTATTATTATTCTGTTATTATTGTCTGTTAAGAATCTGACCCTGGTTTGCATCTAGAAATTTGCAAGTATGCATCATTTTTAAAATTCCCTTAGTAGGTGCATTTACATAAAAAGTTGAACCTATATTTTCCCACTTATCAACATAAAGAATGGCAAGTACACATTCTGCCATGAAAAATGAGGAAATGAGAGAACTTCCTGCCACTTTCCATTCCCTATGGAGATTTCAATAGCTGTTATTCTGTAATGATATTTTGTATGATACATGATATTTTAAAGACTTATGGCATTTATATTCTCTTTTAAAATTATATTGTGAAATTATTTATACTTAAGTCTACATTTTTGTGGATTTAATTCTTACTACTAGCTCATTTATAAAAAATAAAATCTTCCTCCATTATGGGATTACCTATTTTGGTTTCTCTTTTCAGTGGATAGAGTATATTTGGACTCTAAGATTCATACCCGGTTATGCCCAGGTATAGGTATATTTTGTTAATTTGTCAGGTAAATGGTAAGGCTTTCAATTTACACGTGAAAGGACAATTATTTCCTTCCATCCTTATCTTTTTAGTTCTTTTATCTTGTTTATTCTGGTCTATTCAGGAAATCTACTCTTGATATTGGATTACTATTTTTTATCTATACATCTGTCATCTTGTCTATAATTTATATTTCTCTACCCTATTACTTCACAATACTGGATTCAACTACCATTTTAGCTTTGTCCTGGGACCAGTCTGGTAAGAGTTGAATCCCCTTACTACTCACTACCTTCGAGACCCTGGAAAATCACCAAACCACTCCCCAAAATGAGCTATGTCTTGTGGTGGGCCCCTGAGTCTGGAACTCATCTTTCCAAATTAAGGAACTGTGGCAGCTAGCCTTCAAAGATAACCCAATGAGCCAGCCTTGTGGTATCCCTATCCTGTGTAGCACCTTCCCTAAAACTGGATAGGTCTATGACTTGTTCTTGACCAAGAGAATACACCAGAAGTGATGTGTGATTTCTAAGACTGAGTCATAACAAGCCTTGAAGTTTTCTCCTGGGCCTGTTAGAATGCTTCTTCTGGGGAAAGCTAGTCACCTTGTTAAGATATCCAGAAACCTGAGACTGCCATATTGGAGGAAGTCCAAGTTAGCCACATGAAAAGCTGTATATGCAAAGAGATGACCAACCGGCACCCCAGGCAAGGCACTAGACATATAAATGAAGAAGACTTATTTTAAGTCTGTAAGTTGCGGGCTGATGCATCATGCAGTCATAGATAACCAGCACAGAATATTAATTAATTCTGACAGGACCTAGTCCACTTATTTCCCATGACACCCACTGTTTTCTTAGGTAGTGAAACTCAAGTAATTTTAAGTCACTCTTTGTTGCCATCTGATTCCAGCTGCAAACCATCAGGCAGAACTGTCTTGAGGCATATGCTTAGCAGTCTTGTGTCATTTATAGCTGTTGGATTTATTTCCCCTATTTTTTAAATTAGTCACTAATTAGTCATTTTGTCAGGATGGTAGAAGCATGGGATTAGAATATCATGTTCAATTTTCCTTCAGTCCTAGAAGTTTGTCCTGATTGGTGCGTACAGCTAATCCATTCTTTTAAAACATTGAATCTAAATCCCTCTTGCCATTATCTAAACCCGCCTTTCCTTTCTGTTATACACAATCAAAACAAACAAGCTTGTTATGAATCATTGCTCACTTACTAGCCTCTCTCTTAAAAAAAAAGAAAAAGAAATCGTTGGAACAAAAGTAAGAGCACATGCAACATAAGATCCAAATGAATACTTTTTAAACTTTTAACGCTCTATGTGTAAACCTGTAACCTGAGATACCATTTGCTTTGCCAAGGCTTTGAAAAATGTCTATGGCAAATACCACAGAACATACAAAGGGGAAAATCTCTACATACGTGATTAACTGAGCAACATCATGACGCTTTCTTCTTAGGAGGACACCCCCCCTCCACTTAGCAAAATTTTCCAAGGTGAGGCTTGCATTGGGGGATATCTTTATCTTATCCTTGTCATTCCAGATTTCCATCCCAATTAAGGCAACATGAATATTGAGCTTTTTATAAAGCTGTTGAAAGAGAATAAATGGCAAAGTAACAACTCATAATGGTGTTATTATCTTTTAATATTTTCAATGTACTTTAGATTTTGAAACTTATTTACAACAGCACTGTAAAAACCTTCTTTCCAAACATACTTGTGAAATGGAAGTTACCATCTCTTTTGGCAGACACTAGCATCCCCATTTGTAGGCAAGACAGGCACCCTTAGATATTTTAGGTCTATAAACTCCCTTTTTTGGGACAAAGGGTCTATTGAAACAAACTTTTCCTGTTTGCAACCTCAAAAAATATTATAATTTCCTGCTAGTAGTTCATGACTATGACTTTACTATAAATATATTTCCTCAAATGCTATGTAACTTCCTCAGAGTCATAATTTTTCAGAATTAGCAAGCTTGACTCGGTGCTGATTTGGACATCAGAAAAGGAACAGGCTACATGAAAAAGTCCTGCATATGTGAGTTACAATAAAGTAAGGGACCTCTAATACTTGAAACTGGACTGAACCAAATAATCTACAATGCATATAGAATAACCTTTAGAAATAACTAGTTAAGCTTATGAGACAATACACTTACTCTAAAGATGAAAACTTAAATTACTACTATAGTCCATAAAACTGCACAGTGTTGGTCAAAGAGTACAAGCTTCCAGTTATAAGATGAGTAAGTTCTGGGGATCTAATGTACAACATGGTGATTAAAGTTAATAATACTGTATTCTATGCTTCAAAATTGCTAAGAGAGTAGATCTTTAATGTTTTCATCACAAAAAAGAAATGGTGGAATCATGTGACGTGATGGAGGTGTTAGTCAACCTATTAGGTGAGCGAACCTAATCATTTTGCAATATATAAGTGTAACAGATCAACACAATGAACACCTTAAATTTGCCCAATGTAATATGCCAATTATATCTCAATAAACTACACAGTTACAGGCCTTCTCCTGGGGCAACTTTCTGCTGAGAAACCTGAGGAGATATTTTTTCAAAAAAAAACAAGAAAACAAGAAAAGTGTTGAGGAATGCAATTATCATCAAAAGCAAAGTAAAAATCTAATCAGATTAAAATCTTGCCTTTGATTTTTTTCCAACTTCCTTATTCCTCTCTTCGTTATCTTACTCACCTGACAAAACTCCAATCCCGGTTAAAACAAACTCTCCCTTCTGTCTCTCCTCCATCAAGCCCCGAACACAGACAGGGGAAAACAAATGATGTTGGCTGCTTTCACCTAGAAGCCATGACCACTAACCTCAAGTGGTCTGAACCACCCTCCAGTAAACCTGCTGCATTTCCAAAACCCATTCACTCTCACAACCTTCTATACACTTTTTCATGCTTGCTCTTCTTTCTCAAAAATTCTGCCACTTTCTTTTAAATCCTCACTTTGAGCAGATGTCCCTGCTGCCAAATTCATCGAAGAGCATAGATGCAACCAGAAGAGAATCTCCACAAGCTCCCACCCCGTCCACCCACTGGTCTACACCTGTTCAAACAACCTGTGCTTCCCCTTCCTCACTATATGAATGAACTGTGAGCCCAAGGCCAACTTCTCCATGCATGCACTGGACCTGCCATCTCTCCCCAGATCAAAGAGATTCCTCCAAAAATTATTCCATCTTTTTTTCACTGTCAGTGTTTAGCCTTTTGTGCAGTGGTTCTCATCAGCATATAAAGGATGCCTCATCGTGGCGGGACCGGAATTTCTCTTTATGATTCTTCCTCCAATGACTTACGCCCCATTTCTCTGCTTCCATTTATAACAAAACTTCTGTATTTGCTGTCTCTAATTCCACTTCTTTCATTGTCTCCTGGACTCCCTGGAATCATGCTTTTACACTCCACAGGAACTTGCTTCATCCAGGAGACCAATAACTTCTACTTTGTTAAATCCAGTGACCAGTTCCTGGTCCTCAGAACATTTCACACCATTGATCATGTCTTCCTTTGATATATTTTTGTTTCAAGTAGCTTCTAGAATAACAACCTCTCCTGGATTTCCTCCTATCTCACTGTCTACTCCTTGGTCTCACCTCCACTCTCTCACCTCTTCCCCTCTTACTCCTCCTTAGAGAAGTACTTCAAGTATATATCTTTGTGTCCTCTTCCTACTTATCTACACCCATTCCCTTGGTGATTTTACAAACATTTTCTGCAAAGGTCCAGGTAGAAAATATTTTAGGCTTTGAGGCCATGTGGTCTTGGTTGCAATTACTCACCACCTTTGTTATTGTAGCAGGAAAGCAACCATAAACAATGTAAACAAATGGGCATGACTGTGTTTGAATAAAACTTTATTTTATAAAAAGGCAACAGGCCAGAGTTGGTCCACAGGCTACAGTTTGCTAACCTGTGTCTTATGCCATCTATACGTGCTAAAGTCATAGATTTATATCTATGGACCTGGACCTGCCATCTCTTGCCCTGAACTTCAATCTTGTATCTCCAGCATTTCCACCTAGAAATTTTTATACAAAGAGATATCTCAAAGTTGCTGTGTCCAAAATGGAAATCCTAATCTTTCCTCTGATAGATTTCCATCATCCCCCACCATTGTTCCCCATTCTTGAAGTTGCTTAGGTCAAAACCCTTGGTGTCACCTGACTCCACTCTTTTTCTTATGCTTCTCATCTTCCACCCACCTCGTAAACCCAGTTGACTCTGTCCAGACATCAGATCTTCTCAATAGGTCTCCCATCACTGCCTTTTCTCAAGCCACCATCTTCTCTTGCCCTGAATTATGACACGATTCCCCTACCTGGTCTTGTTTCTGCCCTTGCTTTCCTTCAGTTTATTTTCAACAGAATGGCCAACGTAATCTTTTAAGAACACAGATCTGAACATGTCACACCTCAGCTCAGGCTTTCCAATGTCTTCCTCATTCATTAAGAATAACAAAGTGCTAAATACCATATGATATCACTTATATGTGGAATCTAAAATGTGACATAAATGAACCTATCCACGAAACAGAAACCAACTCACACACATAGAGAACAGACTTGTGGTTGCCAAAGGAGAGGGGGGTGGGAGAGGGAAGGGTTTGGAGTTTGAGATTAGCAGACGAAAACTATTACATGTAGGATGGATAAACAACAAGGTCCTGCTGTGTAGCACAGGGAATTGCACTCAGTATCCTGTGATAAACCGTATGGAAGAGAATATGAAAAAGAATGGATACATGTGTGTGTGTGTAACTGAATCACTTTGCTGTACAGCAGAAATTAACATTGTAAATCAACTATGCTTCAATTAAAAAAAAGAATAGCAAAGTCCTTACGCAGACCCACAGGGCCTTCAGGTTCTGCCCACTGCTACCTTTAGATGTCATCTCCCACCCTAGCCCTGGCTTATTACAACCAGCCACAATGGCCTTCCCCTTATTCCTCAAACAAGGCAATCTAGGTTCTGCCCTCAGGTCCTTTGCTCTGCCTAGGGTCAGACTTCTCTCCCTTCCTTCAAGTCTCTACTCAAATGTTACCCTATTAGAAATGACTTCCCTAACACAGCACCCAAGATATCTCAATCTTTCTCCTCTCTCTCTCTCTCTCCCTTTCTCTCTTTTTAAAAACTCTGCTTTATTTTTCTTTATAGCACTTATCACCATCTTACATACTCTTTATTTGACTTGTTTGTTTGCCTCCTTGAACAAGGATGCTAACTTCCTGAAGGGAAGGATAACTCCTTGAAAAAAAGGATATTTGTCAGTTTTGTCCCCCATTTTATTTCTGTAATCTAGAAAAGTACCGACACAAAGTAGGTGCTCAATAAATATGGCCAGTTCTTGGGGCTCATTAAGAGGAGTCAGCATACTCTTTGTGGTGAGAAGATGAGATATGACCTTGGTCATTGTATCCACCTTCGTTTTATTTCTATCCTCAGAGGATTTGCAGGACCACAAGTGACTCAGCCATTTCAACTAAGTAGGTAACCATATGTTCAACTAATAGGAAACTAACATATAGTTTAGTTTAGAACATATAGTATAGTTTAGTTTAAGCTAAACTAACATATAGTTTAGTTTAGTATAGAAGGTTGTGAGAGTGAAATGGGTTTTGGAAATGCAGCAGATTTAAATAGAAATGATATAAAAATCATTTTTTAAAAGTTCTTAGAAATTAGATAATAAAATCATGTTTAAAGAACCAAATCAACAGTTGTACAATGGAAACAGGCGTGGAAATCTAACCAATCTAAGTTGAAATCTTCTCTCTACCATTTCCTAACTTTGTGATTTTAGGCAAGTTATTTTGCATCTTAGAAACTAATTTCTTAGCTATAAATTACATTTAATAATATGTTAGCGTTGTTCAAGGATTAAATGAGATTAGGTATTGAAAGCTGCTATGTACCAGAGCTTGGCTTATTTTGTTTTTTGGTTGGTTGGTTGGTTGGTTTTCCATTTTCTTCCTTAGATTGGTTTTCTATTGGGATTTGTATGTCAGCATTTTCTTACTGGGTTTTAGAAAAATAAAAACCATGAAACAAAACCACCTCCTATATCTTCATGGACCTGAGAATAGTGTGGTGAGTATGTGAGATACTTCTCTATCATGTAATATTAATATTCAATTAAGTTGCCAAAGTTGTGGTCACCCTTCAAGAGCCAGTAAGCAGTATTAGTCTTAGGACTATTGGCTTTTCTTCCCTGCTTCATGAACATTCATAGAAACACCCAATGGCACCACCTAGCAAATTGTTAAAATTACACTTAATAAAATATATCATACCATGTTGATGTAATTGACCATCTCAAACACCCTCTTTCTTATTTCCTCTTGATCTTGATTGTACTTTTTAAACTACAGACAAAATATAGACATTGATAGAAATGAATATAATTGGAAGGTAAGAAAAAGCAATTTCACTTTATTTTACTTATTATAACTAATGATCAGTTATAAAAGTTAACACTTAAACATTAAAAACAAAGCATTTCCTTATTTCTCTACCTAAATTAAAGCAGTCTGGAAGAAGAGATGATGTTTTGTCCTCTGAAGTACTAGCTCAGTGTAAAGCTCTAAGGAGCTATTGCAGACATATTTTCAGTTAAATACCATGGTTTCCTAAGCTGAGGAGCACTAGTGCAAGGAATAGTCTACTTATTTCAAAAAATATGAGCAGTAAGTGAATTTAGTATAATAAGAGAGGTCAAAATTTTAGGGTCTGAACTAACTTACATTATCATAACACAAAAATTTTCCTTTTGAGAGCACACATGTGGACTTCAGGTTTAGAACAATCAATATATAAAATGCATTCTTATAAAAGAAGATTAACAATGAATATTACCAAAAAATCATCTTTTTCAGAAAATTCTATCCATTAGTTTTTTTTAATTTTATTTACCACTCCCTGATGAGCATAAATTTTAATTTACCAATGATTTAACTACTTAACAGAAGACAAAGTGACAAAGGAATTTAATTCGAAAATAAGTTTGGGGCTCTTCAGACAATGAGAAAGGCACATTATAGTGCAAAAAAATCAGTTTATGCATATCATATTAGGTGTACATTCCTTAAAAGGTAAGATCATATCAGTCTAATTATATGTTGTATTTCCTAGGTTCAAAACAATTTGTAAAAAAGAATAGCTCATACTCATTATTTTTAAAAACTTATCCATCCATTATTTAATATCTTACATAATAAATTTATGTAGTATAGCATTTTGAAAGACACATTTATCTGATATAATTACCTCACCATTATCCAGGACCAAAAAATATTCTATGTATTTATTTTGTTCCCAAGCCTTCTGGTCTTTGGATTTCTATAATAAACATAAAAAAGAAGATTACTAAGACAACATCTTTCTCTGCAAGAGTCATTCTTAAATTTTAAATGAGTAATTCTGTAAGAGCTGGTTGGTCTGGGAATGAAGGAAGACAATATTACCATTTTGACTCTAACTAACCATCCAGAATCATCTATAGACAAGGCTCAGAATGTCAGAGGTAGAAGAGACATTGGTGATATTCTAGTCTGGCCCCTTCATTTTTACCAAAGAGTGTAAAGGATTACACAACTGAGTGCTAAAAATAAAACCAAAGTCTTCATATTTTTTGAACGGTGGACTTTCTCCACTAGCCTGCTGTGAAATAGAGGCACGTTAACTTCAGCATCCTCCTAGGGTTTTGTTTTGTTTTGGTTGCCTTTTATTCCTATCCCAGTGAATACACCCTCCTTTACCAATGGTGCAAAGTCCAGAGCCACCGCGGCACCCAGTCTGTCCTTTTCTTCTCAGACAGTGCTTGATCTCCTTCCCACATTCCAAGCCTCCCTATTTTCAGTTTCTTTCTCTCCACAAAATGAAACAAAAACAAAAAACATGTTTCACGTAGATTTTTTACTGATCTGGGTTCTTGAACTCTTTAATCAGTAGAAATTGGTAAGAGGCCAGATGAGAAATTCAGACAAGGGTTAGATGCATGAAGTAGGTAGCTACTTGTAACCGTCTGGCCTCTAAAGGCAAAGGCTGGAGATATACATTTGATGGTAATTAGTGAAGTTCCTATTTAAATAAGACATAGCACTGGATGAGATTACCTAGGAAGAATGTGTAGATAAAGTAAAGAATGGGACCCAGTATTGAGTTACATGAGGCCTCTAATATTTAGTGGTCCATCAGAGGCGGGATAACAGTGAGAGGAACTGAGAAGAAGTAGCAAAACCAAACAATAAGCTGTCATGAGAGCGAGGTTATTTGCACACAGTTACCAAGGAATTGAGACAGAAAGACTAGAGGCCTGTACCAAGCTAAACCAGGAGATCAACGTTCATAGGAACATATAGCTCAGAGTGATTCTCCTGGACTCTTAGATATCATACCGCTGGTAGAATTTAAACCCATAGCAAATTGAATCCAACAGAGATTCTATTTTATTCAAACCTATTCTGTCCAGTGCTTATGCATTCTGAGAACATGTATCAGTAGAAGAGATGATTGGATGTGAAGCGTATCCTAAAGAAAATGAAGGTAATAATGACAAAGTTTTTGTGTATATATTTTATAGTTTCAAACACAAGCAATATTCATTTTCCTTCTGTGACCAGAAGCTGAATTCCAGGTATGAAAGAATATTCTAAGTTCCTGTGGGAAGATCTGATATTTATTTTGCCCACTGCTATATCCCCAGCACCTATGGTGGTACTTTAAGAAAGATTTATTGAATAAATTCATTCATGGAGAAGGCAGGGTATTTTATCTCAAAGCAGTAATAATACTTTACACCTTTGTTGTATGTTGTAGCATCACGAAAGCTGTCTGCTTCTAGGAGGCCAGCATTATATCGATGCATCTTTTTAACCCTTGCACACAACATGTTGTTAATAATAGTTGATCCTTACACACTCATTAAATAAATCGTCAATGTACAGTAAGGTTTTAATGTCTCTTTAACCTACTAGTTTCAACAATGACTGTAAAGTTTCAGTCAGTTGGAGCTACTAAGACTGGAAACCAGAGCAGCCAGGATGAGATACATGAGAGCACCGCAAATAAAAAATAAAAGTAGGCATACAAGAAGACTGGTGGCCGATGGGACTGCATTCTGATGAATTTCAGGTACCCATAACATGTCATCCATCCCACAGTTGCTGTTAGTCTTCTGTTCATCAGGATCGTGCTTGAAGAGTGCATGTTCCTGTTCATCCTGATGTGTGGGGCTTAAAGGTTCAATGAAGTACTTTTGATCTCCCTGACTGAAGTAACCCCTGAAAAACACAAGAATCTAAGCTTCCTAAAAATATTCCAGTTCTGAGCACTAAAGACTTGTCGACTTCAAAATATGACCAATGCCAAAGCATTCCAAGCTCATGGCAGTAAAATATAGTATAACATTATAGCTGAAGAGACGCTTAGAGATTACCTAAACTTATTTTCTCTATGAGGAAATTGGACTGGTTGGGGAGAAGTAACTACTGCAGTCATATAGCTAACCTGTGTCAGAACTGGTGCTAGAATGGAAAATTCCTGACTCTCAGTCAAGAGTCCTTCCGATTCTCATGCCTGGTCTGCTCTAAAGATACACCGACAATAAAAGAGACTTTGAAGTCTTATAGATAGAGTTAAAATTCTGAGTCTATCACTTATTATCCGTGATACCATGGGAAAAAGACTTAAACTCACATAGCCTTAGTTCTCCACCTCTGAAATGGGAATAATAATATCTACCTAATAGTATAGTTGTAAAGATTGAAGGAGATAATACGTAAGGCACATAATCAATGAATATTATCAATTTCTTCTCGATTCTCTCTGCTAAAGCCCTGAGCTAAGATTCATTTAACCGTGAATTAGGGAGCGAGCACCCATTATTCATTAGACACTGGGGCAAGGGCAGAAGGTAAAAGGAAAAGAGTCGTGGTCTCTCATCTCATGGAGCTTATATTCAAATAAGGAAGATGGATGTGGATCGAATAATCACATTTGATCCACAAATATATACAATTATATGATGTATACGTAATACATGCAATTATGGCAGATAATTGCTAGGAAGCAAAAGTCTGAGAATATATAGCAGGGAGACTGGACTAGGCATACATGGAAGTAGAAGAGTGGACTGGGGAAGTAAGTTAGGTGATTTATTGCAACAGTCTGCCTAAAGGATCATGGCAGTTTGGACTAGGATGTGGCAGTAGAGAGAGAATGTAGTGAATAATCTCAGGGAATATTTAGAACACATAATCAATAGGGCTTGTTAAATGGATAGAAAATGCGTATTTGAAAGGCAAGAAGTCATCAAGGAATCTAGGTTTCTGCATTAGGTGGTTGGTTGACTATATCTTTTACTGAGATAGGAAGCACTGGAAAAACGCCACATGAGGGAGAATATCATTAGTTGGATTTGGAGTATATTAAGATTGAGATTTCCTTAAGATATCCAGATATGGAGAGATATGGAGATATGGAAGAGGAAGTGAGCTAATGAAGTCTGGGCATCAGAAGAGATATCTTACTGTAGACAAATACATGACAAGTCATTAACATCGCAAGAGAAATGGATGCCATAGGCATGGATTGGACACACTAGAGAGAGTTTAGAGTGAAGAGAGGTGTTCCCATTCCCTAAAGATTCTGACTCTAAAACTGGGACTCAAAAACCTATATTCTGAAAACAAGCAAACAAACAAAGACAACTCTGCAAGCAATTCAGAGGTGTAATTTACAAACTACTACCAAGAAAAGCCATGTTTCCTTCAAATTTCACAATTTTTGAGTCCTTAGAATTCATACTCAACTATAGTATAATTTATTATATTTGAGATTCTTTAGGTAATTAACACACACACACACACCCATCATCACAGGTACAAACAAACCATTATGAAGCCTTACCTTAGACCCCTACATGTGCTGATACTAGCATCAGAAACCTTTTCATTAATGATGTGTCCTTGGTAATAACAGTCATCCTAGAGAAAAGGGAAAAGGGGTTTGACAAAGGAAAAGTGTGCATGTACTTTAGACCCGCTACTAAATTTGAATTTGAAATCTTGAAACAAGATCTATAATGGTTTCAAATCATTTTATGCTGAACAACAAAAAAAATTTTTTTTAATTTCTTTTCTTTTTTTTTTGGCCGCATCGGGTCTTAGTTGCAGCACGCAGGATCATCGTTGAGGCATGAAGGATCTTTCGTTGCGGCGTGCTGGCTTCTCTCTAGTTGTGGTGTGTGGGCTCTCTAGTTGAGGCACGCGAGCTCAGTAGTTGTGGCATGCAGGCTTAGTTGCCAAACGGCATGTGGGATCTTAGTCCCCCAACCAGGGATCAAACCCTCATCCCCTGCATTGGAAGGTGGACTCTTTACCACTGGACCACCGGGGAAGTCTCCCTAAAAAAAATTTTTTTAAGCAGCCTTTTGTGGTTAAAATCTTTACTATTTAGCTAATGATCCCAAATGCTTAGGGGGCATTAACTAAACACTGTCGTAAATTTTGTTGTTGCAGAAGAAGGATAACAGGGATGAATACAGTCTGGGAAAAAAACAACTCACAGGTATAAGTTTAAAACCTGAGCCCCCAAAACACCAGACATTCATTCTTTTCCTTGGCTAATTGCTCAGTAAAATTTCCTAACACTGATGAACTCTTTCCAATGAATGGATTATTCAGTTTGTGCTGTTATTTCTTGATTTTTCCAAACAGCGCCACCAGACTAACTAGATTAACATCCCTGTATCCACTCGAAGCCAAATGCTCAGTCTTAGCACTTTTTCACATGGATGTACTTCAGTCAAATTCACCTTTGTACTTTGGAACAGGTGAGGTATTGGCCCACATAAACCTCTGTGCATTGCTATGGAAGAAAATGCTTGAAAAACTTCCTCAGAATAGATGGCAAGGATAAAACACTCCTCATACCACTTCATCCTGTCTTCTTCTCTGAATAAGAATCCAGAGTGGGAAATATTTAGGGAAAACACAGAATTCTACAATTCTACCATTGAGGAAATAGTCTTGAGTTTGAGAGACTACATGATCCTGAGAGGTGACTGGCACTGAATAAGAACACCAGATACATTTAATTCTCTACTTTTCAAATGAAAATAAGAAGCTCTTTCTGCCCACTCTCCTATAAGGAGTCCTTAAAGGCTGGAAAGGGTTACCATGGTGGTCAAGGAATACATTTGTTCTTGTCAAACTATAAAAATGTTAGAGGATCTATTAAGAAATGACTACTGTTTCTGTTTTGTAAAAAAGTTCATTTGTATCATTTTTTTTTAGATTCCACATGTAAGTGATATCATATGGTATTTGTCTTTCTCTGTCTGACTTACTTCACTTAGTATGATAATCTCTAGGTCCATCCATGTTGCTGCAAATGGGATTTTTCATTCTTTTTTATGACTGAGTAATATTCCATAGTATATAGGTACCACATCTTATATACACTACTATATATAAAATAGATAATCAACAAGGACCTACTGTATAGCACAGGGACCTCTACTCAGTATTCCATAATAAGCTATATGGGAAAAGAATCTGGAAAAGAAGAGATATATATATACATGTATAACTGAATCACTTTTCTGTACACCTGAAACTGACACAATATTGTAAATCAACTATACTCCAATATAAAATAAAAATTAAAGAAAAGAAATTACTACTGTGAAAAAAACATCGTTGCCATAACACCATTTCACTTTCACTAATTGGCAATGACACTGCTTCTGAGTGTGTGGGTCACACGCCAATTAGCAATGAATTTAGGATACTCTGTCTTACCATGATCTGTGGGCTCCTGGTGACCTCCTTTCCAGTGGAATTATAATATGTTTCCGTGTAGCCGGGTGCAAGGAGACCCCTGAGGGTGGGAGGAAAATGTCATGTTTACTCATGCTAATTGCAAAGTCCAGTGATCAAAGGGAGAGCTTTCCCTGGGTGTGGAGCAAAGTTTTACCTCTTAGCCCCTCAGGGCAAATGCTTAAACCGGAGAGAGTGGGAAGGGCAGGGACATTCCTGAGTAGTGTGGAACAATGTCTGTTTCCTCATCAGACTCTGCCTGTTTGTCTGAGGAGAGATTTGAGGAAGAAATAGAACTGAGTAGGGCAAAGTTGATGAAAATGACTGAAAAGAGCAATGTTCTTCCCCACAGCTAAGGATGGCTGCCTTTTTCACCCAGTCCTTGTCAGTTACCAGTAACTTAACAGTTGCAGCAGTGGAAAGTGTACTGAAAACTGACTTGCACTTGGTAGTGTGGGCTCTTTCAGCGTTCTCACTGAGCTTCCTAAAGTTCTTTCAATTATCCACCAGCAAACAGGAGTCTGAATATATTTTTAAAAGAGGCAGGGCGAGGAGAAAAGGAAGTAACTAATATGTATTCTATACCATCTCTATCCTGGCTGCTGGGATAGACCTATTACACATATCATTTAATCATTTCAACAATCCTACCAGATAAATATTACTCTCCTTATTTTTCAGATGAGATTAAACAGTTCAAGTGGCAAAGAATCCTATCCAGATTTGCCTGAATTCAAAGCCTGTACTATTTCCATTGTACCACACTGTTTCCAAACTCTCGACAGTTGTGGCTTTTTGCAAAAGGTGACAGTCTATTTGAGGGGAAAAAAAAAAATCTCATTGCCCTATACTGAATAATTGAGGGATTAATAAAGCTTGAAAGCACAGAATTAGGAAGAAACTACTTCGGATATAGTCTAGATATAGGATGATCAAGATCTGGGTGAGAGCTGAGATAGTGAAATTTGAAAAAGAATGTTGGATTTCAATGAACTGAATGAAGAGAATGAAGGAATACAGGAAAATGTAATGTATGAGAAAATGGAGGGTTAGTGGTTGGCTGGGTAGAAACAGCATTGGCGTTGCAATCAGGGGACCCTGATTCAGTTTTTACCACTGACTTGTTTTTTGGCCCTAGAGTTTATTTAACTTATGTATGTCTTGTTTTTCTGATGAAAATAGTTGCAATTTTTTTTAATATCTAATCTTTCAGTGTTAAAATAACAAAATGCAGTGATGCATGGGGGAGACTTAAAAATCTATGTGCTGTTTCATAGAAGTTGATAAAATATACGTCTGCCTGCACCTCGTTCATTGTGTTTTATGACTTCAACTGGCAAAACACTAGTAAAGTGTTACCTTCCTCAGTGTCTCTACTACTTCAGTACAAACAAATACTCGCGGAAGCCCTTGGGTCACTTGAGAGTAAAAGATGATTAGCCAAGGTTTGTGGGAGTCCTAAGTAGTAACAGACTCAGTTATCACACTTGCCACATGCTAACTGGCTGTTGGTGAGGATAGTATCAGAAGTAAAGACTCTTACTTGTTTTTCTTCAAGTAAAGCACTGCGATTTTTCCATTAACTGTCATTTCATACTTCAATTCAGTTTCAAATTTTTCCTGCAAAAATGCACAAACACTTACTGGTGATTAAAAACATACACACACAGATTCATTTGGCTATGTCCATCTGTCTCATCATTAGAAAGCAATGTCTGCTTTTCTTTAACAGTGGTCTCTATAATTCCAAATGTCTGCTTCTGCCTCTTTTTAACAAGTCAAACAGCTGCCAACTGAATAGACACATTATCTGAGGCCTTTATACAAACCCATCTATCCATCCAGGCAGCCTCACATTCTACAAAGAAGATGTGAGTGTGGGTTATATGCCAGGCACTGCTAAGTTGTGGAAACTGGCCTCTGAGCAGGAAAAATTGGTACCGACTGCCAGAAAGCTTATAATATTGCGGAAAGACAGACAATAGAAGTGAGTTATATGATAAGGGGTATGAATCTGGAAGCAGGGTAGGATGTCTAACGTCTTAAGGGCAGGGAAAGGCTTTCCTGAGGAAGGAACATGTCAGCTGAGATATGAATTAGCCAGGTGACACAGGGTAGGGAAGTTATTTGAGAAGAAGTACTACTATGCACACAGACCCAAAGACCCGCAAGCCTCTCAACTGATGATTTGGTCTAGAGGTCTTCTCACTGCTACGTGGAGGGCAGAATATGGGCAAAATGACATGAATCTGTACCCTAAGGCAGGAAGAAGTCATCAGGAAGAAAACATAGTCTCGGGTGTTCAGAAAGAGAAGAAAATGTCACTTCTAGTAAACTGTGTGGAAAAGGAGAACTATTTTAAGTTTAGATTTATATATACAGGAGGAGATAGAGAGGTCTATACAGAAGAATTTTAAAGAAGATGCTATCAGGTGCTGAATTCTGACTTTGTCCTATAAAACAGGGTTATTAGCCATGGTGACACGTAATATCTACCAATTCACTGGGAAGTACCAGGACATTATTAAAGAGATCCAATATGGCAGAGCAAACGTGATAAAGCACCAGTTATTATGGACTCAGTGATGCTTCCGCTGCTGTGTTACACCTAAGGTCAAGCTGTCTTGTCTCCTCCCTCTGCTGAAGGAGAGAAAAGGACCTGAGCTCATCCAGGGACAATAGAAAGTTAGAGCCAAATGAGAAGGAAATCCAAATAAGAGGGGATATATGTATACATATAGCTGATTCATTTCGCTATGCAGTATAAACTAACACAATATTATAAAGCAGCTATACTCCAATACAAATTTTTAAAAATAGAATTGTTGATAAAAAAGAAAGGGGCTTGCCTGGTGGCGCAGTGGTTGGGAGTCCGCCTGCCGATGCAGGGGACACGGGTTCGTGCCCCGGTCCGGGAAGATCCCACATGCCGTGGAGCGGCTGGGCCCGTGAGCCACGGCCGCTGAGCCTGTGCGTCCGGAGCCTGTGCTCCGCAACGGGAGGGGCCGTAACAGTGAGAGGCCCGTGTACAGCAAAAAAAAAACAAAAAAACAAAAAAAAAAGTTGGAGCCATCTGGTCAGAGTGTTGTGCAGGGATTTGCCATCTCCGAGGTCAGTTATTTCAGCTAAAATTTCCTTTAAATTTTCAGTTATTGAAGTGTGTCTCTGGTGTCAAAAATCTCAGACTATAAATATCCTACACTGTGGGTCTAGAGGAGGGGAAGCTGCTCTAACTCAGTTCACTTTCATGAATAACAGGAGCTGGAAAAAAGCCTGAGGGTTGAAAACAAACGTCATGGAGAATTGTCACCACTTCTTGTTCAGGCTTAAGAAAGGCCAGATAAAATGAAAAAATTAGGAGGATACCAGATATGACCGTCCATACAGAAGAGCCTTCCAGATATCTGTTTTCTGTCAGCAATGGATTTTAGTAGATTTTCAGATAAAATATTATTTGGAGGTTGTTTCAGAAAAGATAATTGGGTAATGGGAGTTTTAGCCAATACTATCATAGAGGGTACAGATGAAAGAAAACAGCAAAGAAGAAAACCAGAGACTATACGAAAGAGGGTGCACTGGGTAATGTTATAACTGTACTTCTCAAGTAGAAGCTCATGGTGGAGAACAATGCCTGCTAATAAGAAGTGTGTCTTATTTGTATTCTATCTAGGTTCTGAGCTATGGGTTGGGAGAAGAAATAGGCACCTTGATTTGGAGAGCTTCCACTAGAAGGAAATGATTTGGAGCCCACTGAGTAAGATTAACTGGGCACAGGGACATATAAATAAAAATTTCCTCCAGGAAACACCATGGGTAAGGTCTAGTGGGTGGATTGGGACGGTTAGAGTCCTGTATGGTTCTGAGATGGAAACAGAACTATAAAGTCAACATGATGCCTGTGAATACACAAAGGAAACCCTGTAGCCCAACTATTGTGATAACATACAGTAATCCGAGGCCTCTGAAAGCCTTGGTGGACCTAGCTAAGGCCTGACATTGTTCCCAATAGGGGAGGCATTGTGATGCCAGATATATATATATTTTTTTTTTTTTTTTTTTGCGGTACGCGGGCCTCTCACTGTTGTGGCCTCTCCCGTTGCGGAGCACAGGCTCCGGACGCGCAGGCTCAGCGGCCATGGCTCACGGGTCCAGCCGCTCTGCGGCATGTGGGATCTTCCCGGACTGGGGCACGAACCCGCGTCCCCTACATCAGCAGGCGGACTCTCAACCACTGCGCCACCAGGGAAGCCCCAGATATTTTGTTTTAAGGCATGGACCAACAGCAAGATATTTTTGGCCTCTAAGGAAGCATGTGATCTGGAGACTGCAAGAACAGTGACCACCTTCAGAATGTAAGTTTCAACATCAGGGACCTTGACTGAGAATGTGTTGACTATACATCTATGCAGGTTTATAGGAAATGTATTCCACTTACACTCATTCATTTGTCTATTTGTTTACTTACTCATTTACTCACTTATTCAACAAACGCTTATTCAGGTCTCCTTATGCCATGTATGTAAAATACAGTCAAGAATACAATCATGAATCAAATCTTTAAGATTCTGTCTTGGCTGTTAGTGCCTCCTCCAGAAAATGTTTCAGAGGATTACTTCATTCTAGCTCAAATCTTAAGTAATGTGGCCAGGTGTGAGGAAGTCAGAAAAATGGGCCATGCTCTTTGCATACCTGACAGGTAATGTTGGTGCCTTAATTCTCTGGTCCAGCAGAGGGCACAGTGGTATAATAAAAAGTACAAGAGTCCTCATCTTCACTGCCTTGAGAAGTGATCAATCCAGACTGAGATCTTTGTAGATACAGGGATCCCCTCTGTCCCATGCACTCTAAATTCTAAATGTTTCAAGTAATTGCTAATCAATTATTTGCACAAGGAAGACCAAGAGTCTCAACACAGAAACCACAAAGTTAATTTCTAGCAACTTGGCTTTCACCTCAAAATATTCAGTGGAAGATGTAGTTGGCATTTTTAAGAGACTGCCAGAAAGCATTTGAAGAAAGCCATATTGACAGGGAATCCAATGCATATGGGTCCTATATAAATTTAGCAGAAACATTTTGTTGAGAGACAATTATTTTGGGAAACAGAGTCTACTCTGGGTTCTGTTGCTATACATGTGTTTGCTTTAGAAAAAATAATTTGTGAGGAACTTTGTCCAGTTGGGGAATATGAGCTTCCAGTGAGTTTCATCTTACAATAGGTAGATGTAAAAGTTGTCATTTATGTCTCATTTATTTGTATTTTCCTGGCACCCAGCAGAAGACTTCCAGGTGTAGGTAATTAGAAAATTGCTGTGGAATGAATCATTATGTTTTAGCTTTCCTCTTTTGACTGAGAATGTGTGTTTTGTCAAGTGGTAAGAATTCTACAAACTTTAATAGCCGACTCTTTTGAAAAAAGAGGTAAATTTTATGTTCAATTACAGTAATTAATCCTAATTTACTACACATATATGCATTTATTCACCCACAATATTTTATTTTTTACTTCAATTTTAGTGTTCACGGTTTTGTTTGTATGTGTGTATGTATAGATGATAGATAGAGATATATAAAGAGGTAGATAAAAGAAGTTGCATCAAATTCTTTAGAAGTAACAGAATAAATTATAAATTACCATAAATAAAGTTTACCCTCTGTGTGACCTTGGACAGTTAGTTTATTTCAACTGCCAGAACTTTAAAATCAAAATAAAGCTAATAATAGAATGTTGGGTTATTGTGAAGATTAATAAAGGTAAGACAGGTTAAAAAACACAAATGTGTGTATGTATATATACAAAAATATGTATATATATCTACATATTAAATATAGTTATATATATGCGTATGTGTGTGTATATGTGTGTGTGTGCGTGTATTCAAAATTCTTTATTAAATCAAAAGCTGTACCTGTTGACCTGGATCCTTGACCTCTCTTTTATGCAGTGGATGAAGTCTTCTGGGATAAACCACTTCATAGTTTTTCACTCCAGGGAGTTCTTTTATAGAATTTACTGAGCAAAAAAAAAAAAAAAAAAAGGTAGAGAAGATTCAGCTAAGCAGAACTAACATATGCTGTTCGGTAGTGGTCATGTTGATTGCGTTTCTGATGAATGATGCCACACGCAGGGGCTTTAACTGATGTGAGAGAGTTATAAAAGTGCAGACACCAGAAAAGATCAGCAAAATTAGAAGCCCACTCTTCCTCTCAGATCTTTAATCTACATCTTCAGATATTCTCCCACTGAAAGTTTACTGGTGTTTCTCAGCTTAGTGAAGATATTTCTTTGGAATTTTCCCGCTTCTCTTTACCACTTTGTGTCCCCTAGGGGAAGGGAGCAAAAGGTTCAGGCAAAAGCCAGGACAAGAGAACAGAAGCCAAAGTAATCCTCTAAGAACCTAATCAGTGTCAGAATAATCAAACTGAAGCACTCTGAAACTACACAGTGTCATAAAAATGAAATAACTAATGGATACCAGTTCAGATTCTAATATATTTTTCTTGGGTTTTCCAACAGCAATATTTTACAGTAATGAAAGAAACGAAATCAGTAAGAAAAGGCTCCAATATCAGCTCCATAGAAGGGGCTGACTTTTGCAGTACAGACATACCTTCATTTTTGAATACAAAACGTGAAAAACATGAAACTTGGAGAAGCAGACAATTAGAGCACTAGGACTGGCCTGGAAGGAAAACTTCTGAACCTGCAGTTATATTGAAAGAGAATTGGAAAGATTCAACCTACTATGGCATCTTGAATTCTCATTTCAATGTTGTTTCCAGAAGTTATTTTTTTCAGAGAAATTCAGTTTTCCCAAAGCTGATGCTGAATTTTCTATTTTCTTTTTTATTTGCCCACATGGTCCAGTCCCTGCTCTGTATAAAGAAGTGCCTGAGGAAATGTCAACAGACCAGCTCTTTAGAGGTTAAGGGGCTGCAGATCCACAGAGAATGTAGGTACAAGGGAACAGGGATCCACAGGATGGCCCCAACCCAGCAGTTTCCTAACTGGAACTGGAAAGGCTTTAAATGACTAGAGGGTAATTCTAGCTCATTAAAATAGGCAAACCTAAATTCTATGATAACATAAATTTATGTGATGGGGTTGATCTTTTAGCAAATAAAACAGTATTTTTCATTAGTCGCTTTGCATGAATGTACACTTATCCCAGTGATGTTCCAGAGAATAAATGCTTATTTTTTCAAAGTTTCTTCAGAAACTAAAGTAGAAACTTTTCAAAATTCCTAGTGATATCAATTTTCTTTTATCATTTTAGGATGGCTTTCATTCTTCTGACCATTCAAGAGCCATCTGCATATCTAACTTTGAAGAATAGAAAAAGTGATTAAATTTGCTAAAAGCTCACTGGGTCAAAAACGGAGTGTTAAAGTGATGAAATGGCATTTCTTTCACTGGCTCAAGATTTACTGTTAAAAATAATTCAAAAACACTTAAAGCCGTGGCGTCAACACTAGACTACATTAACTTTGGGTTTAGTTTGGGTTTTTTAATTGTGAAAAGAGGGGGCAGATTAAATGATCTTGAAGAACAGTTCAAGTAGTCTACAACTTTATGCAAATAAATACAGAATCTCCAATGATCTCTTTGAATAGGTGACGGTCATTTCAATAATGTTCTATTCAGAACCTTGTGATAAAATGTCTCATTACATAGTCACACTTCAAGAATTACATCACAAGTTCCCTCAGTCACTTACTTCTTACTTCTAGAGCTAATCACTGGGCATCTTTTATTTCTATTTAATTAATTTTTGGTAGAGGAAAATAATAATGTTAGTTTTAAAACAATAAGCGAGGTTCAAAAGCCTAAAGGAACAGTAAATCAGTCATTTTCTTTCCATCGAGTGAAAATTTTCCTAATTATCATAATTATTTCAAAATAATAAGATGCCAAGAGTAAGAAAATTACTCTTGCCAGAAATTAACTGATGGTAGCAATTCCGTACAGTCTCCTGTTAATCTCTAAGTACACCATAAGGCACCCGCATGCTGTCTGGTGGACTGTGTTCAATCAATGCAATTAGTCCCATTAATATGGAGCTCATGAAGCCATATATTCACCAACATTGCAACCAGAGTAACTCTTCTAAAAATGCTGTATGAAACACACATTATTCTGATGGGAAATATTAGTCTAAGCTGCCCTCAGTTCATAAAATAATAACTACCCAACTAATTCTTTTTATAAAAGCAGAAAGGGATAACACTCACATGCTCCCCTTCAGAAGTGGTGAGAAGGGGACAGGCCAATCCAACCAACACAAGTTTTCTCTGATATACACATTGACCTCCATGCCTCTAGTTAGTATCTAAATGCTAATGTTTCCCAACTGACTATGAAATATGGAGTCTAAGCATGTAAATCAGTGGAGAAATTTCTTTCCAACTCTTTGTTTGATGGCCAAGCACTTCCAAATGGCAACCAAAACAAATCAATGAAGAAACTAAACCAGGATATTTTTTAAAACGCCTCCAGCAACCTCTCACTTTCTTCAGTGTGAAGTGAACAGATTTCCAGCTTTTCACATTCTTGCAGCAGGGTACATTCTCTAAAGATAACAGATAGAATTTCCCTTAGTGGCCCTTCTTTTTCTGAAACCGCGAAGGCCCTGAAAGAACGAGATTTGAGATACAACAAATTATACAGCAGTTAAAGAGAGGCAACAGACCTAAGTGTTGTTTGGCTCATCATCCTAACGTGTGATGGTGCCGTCTCCTCCCAGCTGTGTAACAGCTCACTGTTATTCTGAGGCCTGTGGAACCAACACAACTATCATCCAGGGATTACACAAATCTGAGATGAAACACAATATGTTTCTACTAATTCACTTTAATGCTTGCTTTTCTCTCTCCCACAGAACTCACGGGATGGATTAGTTTTGACTAGCAAAACCGGATCAAGAAAAAGAAAACTCTTATTTGGCTTTGGGTTAGATCATTATTTTCACTGTTTATTAGTTTTAGAAGAGTGAAATCTTTGGGGGGGGTACTTTGGGGGGGGTACTTTTTATTTGGCAATAATTTCAAATGTATACAAGAATTGCAAGAATAGGAATAGTACAAATAACGTCTTTATATCCTTCACCCGGATTTACCTAATTCACAGATCTACCCTATTGCCAACATGTTCATGAGTGACAAAGTATTCTTGTAAGCCACCAATATTTTGAGGTTGTTGTCACTGAGATTTTGAATATTCTCAGTCTCTCACATATATACATATGTGTATATACACATACATATGTATATAAATATACATACACATACACACAATTTTTTCTAACCATTTGAGGATGAGTTACACTACATACATCATGGTTCTTTACCCCTACAAACTTGAGTATTTCCTAAGTACAAGAATATTCTCTTACACAGCCATAGCACAGCTCTCAAATTTAAGAAATTTAACACTGAGCCAGTACTTTTACCTAATCTACCATCAGTATTCCAGTTTTGTCAATTGACCAAATAATATCCTTTATAGCATTTTCCCCATTCCAGTGCAGGATCCACTCTAGGGTCAGGTATTTTATCTAGTTTTCATGTTTGTGGCCTCTCCCGTTGCGGAGCACAGGCTCCGGATGCGCAGGCTCAGCGGCCACGGCTCACGGGCCCAGCCGCTCCGCGGCATGTGGGATCTTCCTGGACCGAGGCACGAACCCGCGTCCCCTGAATCGGCAGGCGGACTCTCAACCACTGCGCCACCAGGGAAGCCCTCTTTACTCTCTTTTAATCTGGAAACTTCTGACCTTCCTTCCACCCTCCTTTCATCCTTCCTTCCAACCGTTTTCTTTCTTTCTTTCTCTTTCTTCCTTCCTCTATCTCTCTTTCTCTCTCTGCCTCCCTCCCTCTGTCTTTAGAAAAGTTAAATCTTGTTGACAAGATTAATATACCAGACATTAGTCTGGATGGCTACTTTATCTTTTAATGTGTTTGGAGCCATTTTAGAGTTTAGCCCCTTTGTACATAATACTGATATTTCCATTTTTCTTCAAATCTGTTCAAAACTGTTGAAAGCAATGTCTTTTCAAACTAAACACATGATGTTAAGCCCTGAATCAGGGTTTATGCAATGACATGGACTTAGGTTCTGGGATTCTCTGTACCCCATCAAGCTACCCCATCAAACTATCTGGTGATTTTAAACTTCATGCAGTAAAGGTGAGTACAAACACTAAAGGAAAAAACACATCCTAATTATGTCTATCACTTTGGCTCTAAAGATCAAATTACGTATACTCTTTGGGGTCTTCCAGTCGACTTATGGAGACAGGAAGAAATTGCAATTTGAAATAAAATAATTTCAAAAAGTACTGTACCCCCTGGATATTCTGCTGAAGTAAAGAAATTTCTCCTTACTTCTTCACCCCCAAGCACCTGTCACATTCTTTAAATTTTTTTCCCTTTCCTACAATGAAATCTTATAAGTTATTTTTCTCAGGGGATTGTAAAGCTCATTACAAACAGTTGGCCTGATTTGACCTCATTTTTTAGTTTCGCATATGTAAGAACTGGGCAGGAGTCATGGTTGGAGGGGCACATACTTATTCTCTGGATGATGGGGGCAGAGAAACAAAAAAAGGAAGAGATGGGAAAATGGAAATGGCTTTATGTCTTACATTTCAGTGGGTATTTCATTTCAGGGTTATTTCAGGGACCATGGAGACATTCCTTTTTTTTTTTTTTTTTTGGCTGCGTTGGGTCTTGGTTGCTGCACACAGGCTTTCTCTAGTTGTGGTGAGCAGGGGCTACTCTTCATTGTGGTGCATGGCCTTCTTATTGCCGTGGCTTCTCTTGTTGCGGGGCATGGGGTCTAGGCTCATGGGCTTCAGTAGCGGCACACCGGCTCAGTAGTTGTGGCACGTGGGCTCAGTAGTTGTGGCTCACAGGCTTAGTTGCTCTGCGGCATGTGGGATCTACCGGACCAGGGCTCGAACCTGTGTCCCCCGAATTGGCAGTCGGATTCATGGAGACATTCTTGAAAATACACAATGGAAAATAAAAAAGAGGGGGCAGCTTTCTGTTCCAGATGGAAGATAAGGGAAGGCAGCTTTCTGTTCATCCCCCCATCCTCACAAAAGCCACTTCAGAACCTCTGTCCCCTTCTCACCAAGTATTCAGAGATGTCACAGTTTGTGACATGACCTCTAAAAATGTTTTGTCTCTTGGGGCAAATGATGTGAATGCAAAGACAGGAGAACAGAATCAGTTAGTATGCCCAAATTCACCGAAAAGGCTATAATGTGGGTGGACCACACTGGTAGCTATGTTATTCTGTTAACAGACCCAGCTTGATCTTTATGCTGTTGGGTAAGGCTAGTACACAAACAATTCTTATGTTTCAACCAAGCAAAGTGTCCCAGAGAGTGTTCAGTGATCCTACTTTTGGAGAATGTAGGGAAAGAAGATTTCTATTAACTTTGACTCAAAAAATAGGAATTTTAAGTCAATAATTTAAATTCCTAGCACAGTTCTATACCAAAAGATGTTAAGTTAAAACTTTCCCAAGTCTGAAAAACAAATCAGAAACCAGCGTAAAAGGAAAGATGCTTTTAGTGACAAAGTACTGAGTGGGCAAAAGGGGTAGGAGAATATTTCCCTACCTAACCCCATCCTTCTTGTTGATAATTTGTTCCCATTTCTAGGTCCCGGCAAACATTCTAAAGCCCAGGAAAAGGTTTACCAGGGAAGGAGTCTCACGCACTGAAGCTAACGTGCTGAATTTCAATAAGCTCTCGAAGTAGAAATAAACAAAGGAAATGTGTTAGCCAATGTAATTTAACCAAAATCTAATTGGAGAATTCATCAGAGATGGAGAGATATGCTAGATATAATTGATTATTAGGAAGTAATATTACTCTACTTTTGAATTCTTAAACTGAAAATTGCTGCTCACCATCTGGCACTACAAGAATGAAGTCACTTGGGGCTTCCCTGGTGGCGCAGTGATTGGGAGTCCGCCTGCCGATGCAGGGGACACGGGTTCGTGCCCCGGTCCGGGAAGATCCCACATGCCGCGGAGCGGCTGGGCCTGTGAGCTATGGCCACTGAGCCTGCACGTCCGGAGCCGCGTACGCCAAAAAAAAAAAAAAAAAAAAAGAATGAAGTCACTAGCCACTGCAGTAGTTGACCTTCAAATACACAGCCTGAAACAGGAGTTCAGGGCCGGCAAAGATCAGAAATGAGGCACTCTGTACTCTGGGAAAAACTGGCAGAACAGACCTTCAGATAATTAGATACTTTTAGGAGAAGATGTTATGAACCCAATTTCTTGCATTTTCTCATATCTAGAAAAGCTCTAAAATTATTAATGGAGACATCCGCTCACCGTGACTAGCAGCAACCTCCTGCCAAAATGTATGCTTGATTCCATGGATCCCCCTTCAACAAAACACATAATACTGATCTCCCTGCCCTACTTCTTCTGAACAGTTCCTCACAGTTATCTGAGAAGTTGTCTCCCAGGCTATAGTCCTCATTTTGCCCCAAATAAAACTTCACTCACAACTCTCACATTGTGCTTTTTTTTTTTCAGTCGACAAATGTTTGATCTAACCAGCAAAATGTAACTGAATGATCAACATAAGTTCAACGGCAACATTGTTTTGATCAAGTAATATCACAGTGCTTTATAAACATGAAATGGGTCCACTACTTATTTCTAATTCGTCATATTTATCATCACCAATAATGAAAGGACTAAATATAAAAATGTGATGGAAAGGAATAGGACGAATCAAACTGGCCCCAATAATAATAATAGATACTTTCTGAAGCCTTCTGTACCGCAATAACCAGTCAAACCTGCCTCATCTTAACTGCTCTAAAAACTGACAAGGTTGATTTGGGTGCATTCCATTCTTTGATGCAAAGATCACATTCACTGTTTAAATGATGCTGAATTAAATTTCCCTTCTCATTTCTAAGTGTTCTCAGATCAGATGTGTAAATATTGATTCAAGAAGTCTGCTTGCCTCTCCTTTACACTGAGTGTTTAAATCAGTACGGGCCCCCCAAAACAACAAATTAAACCAGCTCAACTGGTTAGTAAAATTGGTTAAAAAAAAAATACTGGGAGAAGATGAAAAGCAAGCAGTTCCCTGGGTATTTAACAGAACCTGAAAAGGAGTTAAACACCTACCCGGAAGTGGAGAAAGGAGGAAAGCGGCTGTCAAAAGAAGCCCTCGCCACATGCTGGGTGATCCCAGGAGCCTGGTGTCTGTCCTTCTGTCTCAAGCAGACGTGCACTGGGTTTGTCCCTTCCTCTCAAGTGAGACAGAATGAAACCTCAGGGTTCATTCTTGTCTCTGCTTCAGGAAGTGTTTACTAAAGGTGTTGCCCAACCTCAGAGCTATGGTCCTGTGACAATGGCACAGCAGGCGGAAGTTCTGGCCACAGTCTGGCTCTAAGATCCCTTGATCCTACGCTATTGTTTCTCTTTCTTTCTTCCCCATATTCCCCACTCAGAAGTAGTACATTTCCAGTAAAATACTATATTCCAATAAGCCACTGCAATAATGGCTTCAATGTAGCTTGATAAATGTGTGTATTTATTATGTGTATAATAAATATATGTGTATGTACACACTACTATATATAAAATAGATAACCAGCAAGGACCTCCTGTATAGCACAGGGAACTATACTCAGTATTTTGTAATGACCTCTAAGAGAAAAGAATCTGAAAAAGTATATATATATTTGTAAATATATATATACACACATATATACATGTATATATAAAAGTATATATATATATATATGTAGCTGAATCACTTTGCGGATCCCTGAAACTAACACAACACTGTAAAGCAACTTTACTTCAATAAAAAAATGAATAAATAAAAATTAAAAAAATAAAAAGCAAAATAAATAAATACATGTATATGTATTTGCTATGTTGGCAAAAATTTATTGAGAAGGTTATCCTCTCACATATATAAGTGGTTCAGTGAAGCAATTTCTGATCCAATCCCATTATTGTGTAAAACTCTCTTTTCCAGTTATTTTGTATCCTTAGCCTGTTCTTCCACAATGGCGATCTCAGGGAGCTTGAACTCTCATGAAATAAGAATGTAGGACTCTATAAGCTCAAGGTTTTTCAGCCCTCCAAGGGTATTCGTATCATCAATAACAACCAAGAGAAGGGGGTAGGGGGAAGCCTTTAAGACTCAAAAAATGTAATTTCCAGGATAATTTCAGGAGTTGTCACAGGTGGTAGTGAGTCTAAGCTGGCATGCCCAGATATCACACAGTATAGCTAATATTAATTAGAGCTGCTTACCAAGTTCCAGGTCCTTTATACTAATTATCATATTGATTCTTATGATACTCCTGTGTGATAAATATCATCTTACCCATATTTTGTATACGAAAAAAACTGGGGTTTAAAAAGATAAAAAATTCAGAAGATTAAGACTCAGTTTTCCTCATTTTATAAAATAAAAAGAGTACGCAGCTTGCCCACAGTTACCTAGCTAGCAAGTGGTAGGAGTGGAATTTGGACCTGGTGTTGTCTGATCTCCTACTCACAGACTCTAATGCCTCCTACTTATGCAGTTGATTTATACACCCAGTTATATTTCTGTTGAGAAAGAAATATACAATTCCTACTAAAAAACCCTGAAGTATTATTACAAAACCCATTCCTGGTCCACTAAAATTATGCATCATTTTATGGATTCTGAAGCACATTCTTATACTAGTGATTGCAATGAAAAGGGATATCTCTAAATGATAATACACATATTGGCCAACAAGCATAAGGGAATTTTTTAATCTAGTTATTGAACATTTCAGCCAACAGGACATCACAGGTGTCTTGTCTCTTCCATCCAAGTTCTACTGGTTTGTTTTTTTCAGGGAACAGAAAGAATACCTCTGCTTTTAAATGACTACATGGTTTTTCTCCATTAATTCTGTACACATTCATTAGTATCTTATGCGTAGGACGCTGAGGTCATGGCTGAAAACACAATCATTTCCTTTGAGACGCTTACAGTCTGGTGAGGCAGATAGGCAAGAACAGTTACCATGAAGTTGTGCAAAGTGAGTACTGTCCGTATATCACAGTACCTTGTGTTTAGTGCTATGATAGATTTAGGCATAGAGGTCAGAAGTCAGAGGTGACCTCTATGCCGAAATCCTATCAGGGCAAGGAAGGCTTCCTGGAGGCAAGAACAATGAGATCAATGAAGAACCAACTGTGAGAAGTAGTGAGGAGGATAAACACATTAGTTTATGGCTGGTAATGTTTTGGTGTTTTTGGAGCAAAGAGTGTCTGGGGGAATGGGAAGATGTTGTTGTGATATCAGCACAGGAACTTGAGTGGGAAAATACAGGTTCAAGTTCTTACTCTGCCACTTGCTTTATTACACTGGGAATATAACTTTCTCTTAAATCTTGATTATGGAGAAAGTTAAGTTCCAAAGTCATGTAGCAAATAACTTCCAGCATTCTACTTCACTGGACTTTATAAGGATCAAATGATAATATATATCTGAAAAGCGCTTGTAAAATGTTTACTTTATCCTCTATTCTACAAAAATTTCTCTTAGTTAAATGTCACCTAAAGAGAGGATTCTAACAAGATGATCCATTTTAATCATTTGATTAAAAATAGTGAGGAATGAAATCTGATCTGGTTACAGGTAAGAACATTACTACTTTGAACTGGCGTTCCAGATTGTGTAGTTCCTATGCATTGTAATGTATAAGACACTTGTAAAGCCCCTTCCCTTTAATATACGCCTGATGCCATATGAAGTTCATTGTATGTGGTGTCGCTAGTTCCTATTAAAATTTTTCGATGTTATGTATCAACAACTCCAAGTCACATATGCAGAAACTGAGGTCCAGATGTATTAAGGGAGTTTTTGCAGGGACTCCAGCAGTGTGTAGCTTATGAAGGATTGTTTTTTGGTAGCGTTGGAGTTACTCAGATCCTATTCCATCCTTCAGGGCCACAGTCCACTGGGAGATGATTATCAGAAAAAGAAAATCCTTTAGGGATGCTGGCTGGGAAAGACTGATAGTGAAAGGACCCCACAGCACCAAGCAGGAGACAGGCAATGAGGATCAATGTAATGTATCAGGGAGGATCTGGTCTTGAGCTCTGCCTTTTCATTGATGCTTTGGGAAGTGTTTCTTGGAGCAGAGTGTCTGTACCACAATAGGACACCCTCTCTTCTTGTTTTCCTCCCTGCTGCACACCTCAAAAAAGAAACTTCTGGAGAAACAGACATAGATAAATGGGTAGGGGAGGTGTTCAAGGTTTAAAACACCTTATCTTTACCTCTTAGGAGTAGATGGACCTAAAACCGAGAGTGGGATCATGGGAAAAAAAGGACCCAATTATGGGTAGGTTACTAAGACTCATAGATTGTATCTGATTTAATAAATATAATCATTCTGCTGTGTTCTCTGTATGTTTATGTCATTCAAGGCTTTCAAAATTTCTTCAACAGTAATTATTTAGAATCATCAAATCATTTGAATGAGAGATCAGGTCTTGAACTCTGCCCAAGATGGGTTCTCATTGAAGCTCCAGGAAGATCTTACTGTCACTGTTTCACCTCCCAGGACCATTATAGCTCTGTCCCTATTCACTAAGGGCGAAGAGAAATAGCACACATGGAAGACTGTATTTTTCCTCAAAAGAACTTCACAAAAATCTCTTTTCACCCCAGAATTCTCACTATTCTTTCTGCTTTCCATTCTGATTAGTTCAAAGAACATCACGTAGAAAAAAGACCAAATGATGTTAGTATTGGAACTGGGAGAAAAGGATTATTCAGTCACCACCTACTTGACTCTACTCAGACCAAGGGGATGCAAAGTCTTCTTAGCAGGAAGAGAAAAAGGAGCAAATGTTTACTGTGTGATTAGAATGTGCTAGTTGCTTTGTATTAACATGAATCATCTTCACCACAACCTAGAACCTAGAGAAGGAAGTGTCATTGAATTATCAAAGACTTGATATTGATCTTTTCTTTTTTTTGGCCGCTCAGCTTGCGGGATCTTACTTCCCTGACCAGGGATCGAACCTGCACCCCCTGCAGCAGAAGTGCGGAGTCTTAACAACTGGACCCCCAGAGAAGTCCCAGTATTGATCTTTTCTGAGCATGTGTGACAAATCTTGGGACCACTGGGTGCAGGATCTTTCTTCAATATGTTTTTATTTAATTAAAACATTCCTACACTGCTATGCTCTTACAAATTGCTTCTGGAACAGACAGAGAGGTACCATTCCTTCAACCCAAAGACACACTACAGGGTCAGTGAATACTGAGGCACCACCTTTGTTTTCCCTGTGCCCAGAAATGAACTACACAGAGCTGGCACTGAGTAAATTAAATAGCTTCCAGAGACGCTATTAAAGGATATGTTGTAGAGCATAAGGAACTCAGGCGTTAACACGGCTGAATACATTCCTTCTGCCTGCTCTATACACATACTGTACACATGTTGAAAATTTACTGGATCACATCTCTATAACAGAACAAACAAAAATACAAACTTAGAGTTTAAAGGAAGACAGACTGGTCATCAAATTCAAGATTTTAAAACATTTTCTATTTTAAACAAGTAATTCAACTACTGAGAATCACTCTAAGAAAATTGTCTGAAATATAAAATGGGTTTTATGCATCAAGATGTTAATTACATTATCTATAAGGAATAAAACTAAAACTAAATATCCAAAAATAAAAAGATGGGCATATAGTCAACTACATACCTATTCAATAAAATATTAAACCACTTACAATGAAATTTAATATTATGGGAAATTGTAACATTATAATATTGGAACAAAACTGAAGCCACAAATTTATATACAAAATAGTCACAACTACATAAAAATTTCAAAAACCTATTTGGAGTAAAAAAAAAAAAAAAAGCAAAAAAATTCCCAAATATTTAGAGAGGTGTTTCTGTATGTGCTGGGAAGATGAACTACATAAAAATTTCAAAAACCTATTTGGAGTAAAAAAAAAAAAAAAGCAAAAAAATTCCCAAATATTTAGGGAGGTGTTTCTGTATGTGCTGGGAAGATGAATGTTTTTACCTCTTTTCTTCCTGTATTTCTTAATTTTTAAGTAGTGGTTACTATTATTTTTATAATTTAAAAATTACATAAAGTAAACACAAAAATCAAAATATTTTTTCAGAACTATAGACAGACCTATTCTCCCCTAAACTGAGCTCTCCTTGACGATACATATTAGTCATCATTGCACCCTCAAGACCCCAACAGAGTGCTTAGAAAATAGGAGCTAATGAATATATGTTTGTACATTGATTTAGTGATTTGAAGGAGGATCACTCAAAAAACAAGCAGAGCCCCTGAACTACAAGCCATGAGCAGCTGAGTCTTAGAAGAAAAAAGAGAAAAGCGCTGTTAGTCTTTTAAAACCAGAACAAAGGTAAAGCCTTAAGGTTTCCTCTTCTAACTTATGTTCCCACCTGTGGTAAGTAGATAGTGTAACACAAAGAAAGCAAGCTATTGGCTTTTAAGCTCTGTAAATACATTTTTACCTACGAACAGGTTTTTGTTATCTCCTTTCAGGTACTATATTTACATAAGATTTTACCTTAAGTTTTACTGTTATAATCAGCCAATAACTCCTCTCACCCTGAACCACCCTGAATTACTAGCTATTATTTAAGACTTGCTACGTTGCATTAGGCTCTTTGTAACATGAAGTGACCTTTCCTCTCATCACACAGTATCTAAATTAAAAAGCAGTAGCTAATCACAGAGATTTATTGAGTCCAATCAAACTGATGCATCATTTGCATAATCTGATGTACTTAACAAGCAGATAGGGCTGTCAGAACACTCTGTCTTCCAGGTGGAATGAGAATAGACATTGTCCATCTTTATATCTGTGATTCTTCTAGTTTTTCTGTGCTCCATGGCTGACCTACACTCTCCCCTACCCTTCATCTGGTATAAAAACTGAAATTAAGATCCAATAATATGTGTGCTTTGATATGGCAAAAAAAAAAAAAAAAAAAAAAAGAGAGCCTGGATTGGCCTAACTACAAATTTCCCTCCCTACTCTATTTTTATGGATAAGGTCCCCTAGTCAAATAGTAATCCTTTCCAAAGGGACCAGGGAGGCTGCTTATATCTGTTTTGATTCATTATGTGTTGATTTCACATGTAAACTCCCATAGGGAAATCTCATTCCTCTTATTTACAATCAAAGGTAGAGAAAGTTTTCTTATGGTCGTCCCCTCATGGTCTTCCTACACATGAAAATCCAGACTGACTGAAAAATCTTCACCATCCTAATTAAACTCAACTCCATCCATTACAATGACTTTCAAGGCTGTACAGGACCTGTACCCTGACACTCGGCACTCACCCCTCAGTCCCTTCTGGTCTGAGCTCATCTTCTTGCTCACTCTAATCAAGCCACACTGGATGACTCCATATTCCTTGAATAATCAGGCACAGGCTTGCTGCAGCGTTTGCTTTGACTCTTCCTTCTGCCTGAAATACTCTTCCCTCAGATATGTACCTGGATGATTAGTTCAAGTACTTGGTCAAAGATTGCGTTCTCGGGCTTTCTTGGTGGCGCAGTGGTTGAGAGTCCGCCTGCCGATGCAGGGGACACGGGTTTGTGCCCCGGTCCGGGAAGATCCCACATGCCGCGGAGCGGCTGGGCCCGCGAGCCATGGCTGCTGAGCCTGTGCGTCCGGAGCCTGTGCTCCACAACGGGAGAGGCCACAGCAGTGAGAGGCCCGCGTACCGCAAAAAAAAAAAAAAGATTGTCTTCTCAATGAGGTATAACTTAATCAGAAATTTCCATTTTTCTTTTCCGTAGCACAACTCATACCCTTTCTGTTTTATTTTTCTCCATTGCACTTATTACACACCAACATTCTACATTATGTATTTGTGTGTTTATTCATTTTTAAAGCCTTTCTCTCTTCCCCTTGAATGTAAATTCCATGAAGCAAGTAATGGTTCAATAAGTTAGCTCTAACACTTAGAACTGTGCATGTTTTAGAAAATGTACCCAATAAATATTTGTTAATGTTTTTTTAAATGGATGAATTTAAATTAAAAATTTAAAAATTGGAGCAAAAATTCTTTTATCTATTAACATAAAATTCTGATGTATATTTTAACTTTAGAAAAGTTTTTAGTAACCCACTTGAGCCCCCGTTACACACTTAACAGGAAACCCATTATATTTCTCTGTATACACCCTTCCATTCCCCAAATCATTCAAAACTCTTACAGGTTTACATAGCTGAAAGTACATCATGCCTTTTCAAGATATTAAGCAGAGACTGAGAACTGGATTCTGATTGGTCTATTATTGCAACTGTTTCGTCACTGGATGGAAAAACTGGTCCATAATATAGAGGTATTTTTACAGGCTCTGAACCCTCCCTGGACAGTGATGGTGCTCCAAATAAGGCACTAAGGTTCTTAGTTCACATTGACTTGGTTAGCTATCGCTCACATTGCTTGTTCATGGAAGCATAGCTAGATTTAAAGGAAGTGGCAGCTTCATATTGCTTCAAATCAACTCTTCTCAATCAAACTTAAAACCTTGTCTAAAGCCCGTTCTCCAGCTTAAAGTCCCTTTTCCCACGTGCTATTTAATTCAGAGGTCTCTGTCTTTGGTCCTCATATCCTGAAGTATTCCCTGAGTTGCCCCACACAATTGTGGAGGCTGGCGAGTCCAAAATCTGCAGGGTATGCTAGCAGGCTGCAAACCCAGAAGAGTTAGGATTGCAGCTCAAGTCTGCAGGCCGGCTACTGGCAGAATGCTCTCTTTCTCAGGGGAGGTCATTCTTTTCTCTATTAAAGCCTTCAAGTAAATGGATAAGGCCTATACATATTAAGGTGGGTAATCTCCTTTGCTGAAGTCTACTGATTTACATGTTAATATCATCTGCAAAGATATCTTCACAGGAACAGGATATCGTTTGACCAAATATCTCAGTACTGTGGCCTAGCCAAGTTAACATAGAAAATTAATCATACACTAGGCATATAGATTGGGATTTGACTCTTTCCTTCCAGAAAGCCCAGGGCTTTTTACTTAAATTGTCACTCTCTCCACAGAGATGTACTCCACATTGCAGCTATTTCATCATTGAAAAAAGACAAAAAAGAACTGGTTATACACTAATTCTCTAATCCTAGAAAAATGTGTTCCTGCTAGCCCTACATCTGCATATCAGAGAGGGTCCTCCAAGAGATTCTTTGCCAGACAAAGAGGATCAACTCAGGATTACAAATCTTGGGCCCATTGTAGAAAGGAAGGGATAGCCACACAAGTAATAATGCCCAAAGCTGTGACAGGTTGATTAAAATGAACTTTAAACACCTAGAAGTGGAGGCTGAAGGCATTGTCCTTACTTTTATACAAACTGTATGGAAGAACATTGTTCCAGGAGTCATATTCAACAAATTTATTTATTTGTAACTTAGTCATTCTACAAACTCTACTTCTGTGTCACATGCTTCTGGGTTGAGAAGAAGTACTCTGTAAGCTTGATAGAATAAGAATATAGGACTGGGTGATCCTTTCTGATTTCTCTCTGGACTTAACCAAGCAAAGCTGCTAACCCATGCACTTATTAATGTGTGATCATTTATGCACTATAAGTATGAATTAAAACCATCCAATTATTCATAAATTAAATTAATTTTGTGTTGAGCAGATCTTCTTAATAGGTCAAGAATAAAGCTATTTCTGAGAGTGGCTTAAGAAGAGAAAAGATAAATGCAAATGAATGCCAAGGAACTGAGAAGAGTTTGAAGAAATTAAGATTTAGAATTTAACTTATAAATATGTGATGGTTAATATTATGTGGCAACTTGGCTGAGCCATGATACCCAGATATTTGTTCAAATATTATTCTGGATGTTTCTATGAAGGTTTTTTTTTGATGAGATTAACATTTAAATCAGCAGATTCTTTTTTAAACCACTTTATTGAGGTATAATTGACATGTAAAAGGCTGTACATATTCAAAGTATACAAGTTGATGTGTCTGGGGATAAGTATACACCTGTGAAGCTGTCACCACTATCAAGGCCATAGATATATCCAAGTCCTCCTAAAGTATCCTCCCACCTCCTTTGTAAATTATTGTTTATTACTAATATTATTATTATTTTGTGTGGTAAAAACACTTAACATAAGTATACAATATTGTTAGATCACTGCTCTGTACAGTAGATTTCTAGAACTTATTTACCACACAAAACTGAAACTTTGTACCCTTTAACCATAAACTCCCCATTTCCCTTCCCCCCCAGCCCCTGATAACCACCATTCTACTCTCTGCTTCTATGAAATTTTGTTTTGCGGTACGTGGGCCTCTCACCATTGTGGCCTCTCTCGTTGCAGAGCACAGGCTCCGGACGCGCAGGCTCAGCGGCCATGGCTCACGGGCCCAGCCGCTCCGTGACATGTGGGATCTTCCCGGACCGGGGCACGAACCCGTGTCCCCTGCATCGGCAGGCGGACTCTCAACCACTGCGCCACCAGGGAAGCCCTGCTTGTATGAATTTGATGATTTTAGATTCCACATATAAATGAGATCATTCTGTATTTGTCTTTCCATGTCTAGATTATTTCATTTAGCATAACCTTCTCCTGGTCCATCTATGTTATCATAAATGATAGGATTTTCTTCTTTTTTAAGCTTGAATAATATTCCATTATATGCATATATAAATTTTTTAATCCACTCATCCATCAATGGACATTACATTGTTTCCATATCTTGGCTATCGTGAATAATGCTGCACTGAACAGGGGAGTACAGACATCTCTTCGAGATCTTGATTTCAATTGTTTTTGATAAATACCTACAAGTGGGATTGCTGGATCATATGGTAGCTCTATTTTTAACATCTTGAGAGATCATCATACTGTTTTCTTTAGTTGTTGCACCAATTAACATTCTCACCAACAGCGCACAAGTGTTGCCTTTTCTCCACATTCTCACCAGCACTTTCTATCGATTGTTTTTTTGACGATGGCCATTCTAACAGGTGTGAGGTGATACCTCATTGTAGTTTTGTTCTGCATTTCCCTGATGATTAGTGATGTTGAACATCATTTCATGTACCTGTTGCCGTCTGTATGTCTTCTTCGGAAAAATGTTTTTTCAGGTCTTTGCCCATTTTTTAATTGGACTGTATGTTTTTTTGTTATTGAGTTGTATAAGTTCCTATATACTTTGGTTATTAACCCCTTACCAGATACGTAATTTGCAAATATTTTCTCCATTCTGTAGGTTGCCTTTTCATTTTGTCAATTGTTTACCTGTTGTGCAGTTTTGTTTTATTAGTTTTTATTGTTTTAGTTTGATGTAGTCTTACTTGTTTATTTTTGTTTTTGTTGCTTTTGTTTTTGGCATCAAATCCAAACAATCATTGCCAGAACCATTGTCAAGAATACTTTTTCCTATGTTTTATTCTAGGAGTTTTGTGATTTCAGGTCTTATAGTTGTCTTTAATCCATTTTGAGTTATTTTTTGTGTACGGTATAAGATAGGGGTCCAACTGCATTCTTCTGTGTGTTATTATCCAGTTTTCTCAAAACCATTTATCGCAGAGGCTATCTTTTCTCCATTGAGTACTCTTGGCTCCTTTGTCAAATATTAATTGATCATTTATGTGAGGGTTTATAAATGGATTAAACTAAGGTTCTGGATTATAAATTGTTAAGATAAAGGAACATCTAAAAAATATTACTGAAGGTTGGTGAAGAAGTATACCCACTATGAAAAGTACTTTCTCCATAAAATAAGAGCAGAGTCATGTGTTAAAAGTAAGGGGTAGGGGCTAGGTGAGGGACTGGGGGAGCATGTTGGACATTGGGATTCATAAATCTGTTGTTGCAATTCCATCAGCGTGTATATTAGGAAACACCAGAACTAGAATGATGTCTTTCCATTCAAATTGAATATAGATAAAATAACCAACTTGAAGTCTATAAAAATACATGCAGAAATGAGGCAATGAAGTATTGTTCTCAAGTTTCCACAAAAAAAAAGCATGCTTGTTAAAATAATTTTTTAAAAGATATATAAAACAATTTAGGAGTCATATGTTGCCCCCTGAAAAGTATATATACTTTAAATGTCTGTATAACAGGTGAAGAAAGCCATGAGAAGGAAAAACACTTACATGTGCAAAGAGAGCTACCTGTAATGAAAAAAACATGTAAAAGAACACCTGTGTCAGATGGCCATGTGAGCCTAGGGAGTTAATCTTTCTGCTCCAGACACTACAAGGCCCCTGGAGATACACAGAACATGATGGAACTTGGATGTCTTGCAGGATAGCTGCTGCACTGCTGTTGGTCACACTATTCATGATTATTCAAGAGCAACAGGCGGTTAAAGAGGTGTTCTGTTTAGACTGAGAGTCAATAAGGCTGAAACTGTGTGTTTCTTGCTCAGATCTGCTTGGATCTCAACATTACAACTTTGAGAATTCATCTACACAGCCATAGTTCCAGGGCACGTGTTTATGCCTAGCAGTTTGGGCCCGAATGAGTTTCAATTGCCACTTCATGCAGACATAGAAAAAGTGATGTATGTATACCTATATATTAGTACGTGTGTTTTAGTATGTGGCTGAGGGTTTTGAGAGGAAGAATTATAGGTAAATAGCTAGCTAGCTAGCTAGATAACATGCACATTATAGACAATAAATGGATGGATGGATGGATGGATAGATGGATAGATAGATCGATATAGAGGTAGATTGATATATAACTTACAAATTATCAATATCCTGGGCTTACTGGTGAGTTGTATGTTCTTTCTCTTAAAATTTTTCTAAAGTGAACATTATTAATTTTATATAATAAATTAGAAATCAAAAACTTTTTTTAATGTTCCAAAACTGGAGAATTTTAGAGTGATGAACAGGTTGAGGATGAAGCTATTTCTGAGAATGACATAAGGGGAAGATAAATGCAACAGAATGTCAAGGAACTGAGCGATAAGCTCAGCTTTTTTTATCAGATTACATGAACATTGTACTCACTTGGATGGTGGTAGAAACTAGGGTTTGAAAGAGGAAAATCTGTGAAAAGTGTGCTAACTTGTAGATGAATATGCAGAAGTAGCTGGGAGGCTAAGCAAATACAGAGTGCTGCCCAGCTTCAGAGGAAAAACGATTTGCACACATATAGAAGAGGAAAGATACCAATAGCTGGGAAACTTAGGAAAACTGAACACTGCTTCCTGCATACTTAGGAGGTAACAGAATGAGGACTGTCTACTAAAAAGCTACAGATGTACATTATCCTCGCTAGAGATGAATGAAGTGAAGTGATGTCAAAAGTAACACAGGTTTTGTAAACAATGCCACAGTCATTCTGGAAGGCACAATGGAAAGCCTGAAAAGAGAGCAGTGGTGTAGTGACAAGGTGGCACAAGAAGCACAGAGAAATTTCGAGACAAGAATATAGAAAAAAATTGACCAAAGTCGTTTTCACCTGGAAGATGACCACGAATGGCAGGACTTGAAAGAAAAAGGAACAGTTCGATAGTCAACAAGGACCTAATATATAGCACAGGGAACTCTACTCAATGCTCTGTAATAAGCTATATGGGAAAAGAATCTGAAAAGGAATGGATATATATATATATATATATAAAACTGAATCACTTTGCTGTATACCTAAAACTAACACAACACTGTAAATCAACTGTACTCCAATATAAAATAAAAATTAAATTAAAAAAAGATAAAGGTACAGCTCTAGGAGAACATACTTGGAAGAATAAGTAGAATACAGAATAGGAGATGAGAGCTTCACGTACAAATATTGTCTTGAACTATCTTCATAGATCACAGAGACTTGCAGAAGCAATCTCAGATGTCTCCAGTATGCAGTTCTCTAATGAATCACTGCCAGGGTTGCTTGACTTACCAGAGTTGTTAGGTGCAAACCTTAGCACGTGTCTTACTATATAGAGGAAAGGTATTTATCAGGAACAACCTTGTGAATGGGGTCAGGATGAATAGAATGAAACATGACCCACAGAACCCAAGGAGTTATCTGAAGTCTCTACATTGTTATTTCTTGTTCCTGGGAAAGAAGCTGGGTGGCAAGGAGTTAGAACATTTATAGTAGAAAAGCTGATTAGGAGAAATACTGATCTGCAGGTGAACACTGTCTACGTGTGCAGACAAGTGGTAATGATATCACTGACCGAGATACCTAGAAAAATACATCACACGTTTACCTGTCAAAATTTTGTAAGGGGTCCCCAAACAGTCCTGTTCATGCTTTTGAGTTCCTTGATTAATAATTCTCTATTCATTTTAGTAAACACCCCTTCATTAAAGTGAGGACAAGGAGGGGCAAATCTTCACCAGAGTTAAATCATGAAGCTACACTATTTAAAATTCTTGTCCAGGGCTTCCCTGGTGGCGCGGTGGTTGAGAGTCCGCCTGCCGATGCAGGGGACACGGGTTCGTGCCCCGGTCCGGGAAGATTCCACATGCCGCGGAGCGGCTGGGCCCGTGAGCCATGGCTGCTGAGCCTGCGCGTCCGGAGCCTGTGCTCCGCAACGGGAGAGGCCACAGCAGTGAGGGGCCCGCGTACCGCAGAAGAAATAAATAAATAAATAAATAAAAATAAAAGTCTTGTCCAGGCAGAGTAACAGACAGATAAATGAGATCGACTAGATAGTACAGAAATGGACCATAATATATCTATAAATTTAGTGTATAATAAGGTTAAATTTTCATACCAGTTTATGGTCCTCAATAAATGGTATTAATTAGTAGGTTTACTAATTAATAAGTCTAGCTAATTACATAGAAAAGAAAAACATCGACTTAGAATTCCTGTCTGATATACTAATTCCACATTAATTAAAGATTAATATATAAAATATAAATATAAATAAACAGATTTTTCACCCATCAAATTAGCACAGATTTTTTAAATGATAGTGCTTAATATTGCCAAGGATATCACTGCTGAAGGAAGGGGAAATTAGTCCAATATTTTGGATACGTTGTATACATTCTAATCATTTTCTTGGGTCTTATTCCAAAGTGTAAAATTTTTCTTATGCTGAGGGGATGATGATTCTTGGGCTTTAACATATATGGCCAAATAGCCATCTTGAAAGTGTTTTTCCTTATTATCATATTAACTCATGTTGAGTATAGAAGAACAGAAAGTACCAACAAGCAAAAAAAGAAAAAAAGGCTTTTAAAGGGTCTAATTTCTCCACATCAGAGACAAGTTCTCACCAGGGTATATTCATTTAGAAAATTTTCAACACATCTATATGTGCGTTACTTTTTCCAAAATGAGACCATGATATTAAGTTCTATAGCTTTCTTTTACATTTGAAAATGTATCGTGAAAATCTCTTAAGTGAATAGGTACAGTTCTGAAGCATCTGTATTGCTGCTCAGTGCTCCATTGGATGGATGCACAACAATTTAACTAATGCACTTCTGTTGGGATTGCTTCCAACATTTCACTGTCACAGCGTTACAGAAAATACTCATGCAGAAGCATGTGAACACTCTCACCATTTGGGGATAGACACACAATTTTATTAGAACACCTTTTGGTATTGTAGCCAATTTTACTGATACTGGCAAATTGGAATGCAGTCTTGGATAGCTGGGCTGTTTGCTGGGAGAGTGTATGCATATATAAATATACATGTGTGTAAGTGTGTGTGTGTATGTGTGTGTGTGTGTATAAACACAACACCAGCGTAAATCAGTGATTTATAAATTAGTTCCACTCTTGCCAAAATAGGCAACACCTTTCACTGGAAACAAAAATACACCTGTTGTTGGCAGATCTCACGCTATTGAGTGTAGTGTGCTCACAAAGTCCCTATCAACTGAGAATTAATAGTCATAGTCATCTGAAAATTGGAAATCAACTAATTCTTAGCATGGTGACATTTTCCTGAAAGCACGATTTATTTTACTTACATTTAAAAACCTTAAATACACCTTCTAAGAAGATGTGGGGTTTGGAAAATTCTGAAATAAATCTGAAAAGTGGGAGCTACAAAAAAAAATCTCATTGAATTTTTCAGAGCTTTGGCTTTTCTTACTTAAGTATAAATAAATTAGTAGGTGAATGTGTTTCTCTGTTCTAATTATTAATAGAAAATGACACCCCATTGATTTTCATATATTTTAACCAGTTTCATTCATTCACTCCATAAGTGATTACTCATTACCTTCTTTATATTCTCACATTCCCTCTCTCTCTCCCTCTCCCTCTCATACACACACACACACACACAGCAGACACTAAAGAAACTACCTTCAAGAGGCTCACATAAGCTCCTAATCTGAGCATTTTTGAAAAAAAATAGAGCAAGGGAAGAAAGCAACTCATTTGCACCATGATGACACTCTGAGATCATGCGACAGGTACTAACATGAATCTGCATACGTCATACAGCAGTCCTTTGCCAAAGATCACAAAGCAAGTAACAAAATAAGCACGAGAATTTGGTTCACCCATGCCCACTGCTCAAGTAGAGAACGTTTTTCTTCTCTGAGAATTTATCATCAAGAACCAGCGACCTGAATATCATAAAATCAATGATTAAATAACACACTATGTATGGGAGAAGGTGCAGGAGAGAGGCAATATTTTCATTGGTCATGTTTTATTGATTCTTTCTGTCCAGGCAAGAAAACTTCTTATAAGAATAAACTAGGCTTAGGAACAAAATTGGGTCATTTGTAGAGAAGAGACATGAATGGACCTAGAGACTGTCATACAGGGTGAAGTAAGTCAGAAACAGCAAAACAAATATCATATATTAACACATACATGTGGAATCTGAAAAAGTTGGTATAGACGATCTTATTTACAAACAGAAATACAGACACAGATGTAGAGAACAAATATATGGATACAAAGGGGGAAAGGGGGGGTTGGGATGAATTGGGAGATTGGGGTTGACATATATACACTATTGATACTATGTATAAAATAGATAACTAATGAGGACCTACTGTATAGCACAGGGAAACTCAATGCTCTGTGGTGACCTAAATGAAAAGGAAATGCAAAAAAGACGGGATAAATGTATATGTATAGCTGATTCACTTTGCTGTACAGTATAAACTAACCCAATATTGTAAAGCAACTATACCCCAATTTTAAAAAATGAATAAACAAGACTTAGAGAGGAAGAAGCAGGCTGAAGACATAAAGGGAACAGTTGTAATGATTGTTCATGACTTGGGTACAAGATTGAAGGCTGAAAGAGTTACCAGTGAGGAAATGAGGAGAGGACATTTAGAATTTAGAACTAATGAAAGGCAGAGGGGACAGGAAGGCCGGGGATGCTATGTGACGTAAAGTGAACTGATAATGTGCGTGGCGAGAAGATAATTTGGAGGAGAGGGAGAAGACAGAACCAAGCAAAGGGAAGACTGAGCTGTGAAAATCAAGCTTGCTTTGCACAATACACCATTATTAACCCCAACAGAAATGCTGCTGAATGTGTCAGGGATCTGAGTTACAGAATAGCTAGTTAGGTGAGCCTGCTAGCCAAACCTACTTATTTGCCTGATAAGAAAGCTGGAGTCAACAAGGCTAAGTTATCTTTTTAAAAAGTCCCAGGAGGAAATAAAGTCAGTTCTCTCTCTCAGTCAAAACAAATTTCTTTCTTTTTTTTTTTTTTGCTGCAAACCTTGGCTCCAATTATAGTATTTCTTATGAGTTCATTTAGGCAGAAATGGACCAGGGCCAGGGCAAGAGATTTATTCGCATGGACTGAGAGAATGTGCATTCCCTCCCCCAGCCCCCTACACACACAGTGAGAAAAAGTACAGGATTTGAGGGCCTTGTGTTTGGAGATAAGGGTCATGTAAAAAACACACTAGACCCTTTAGAAGTTCATCTTACAAAACAAGTTTTTCCAAAGCCATCTGTTCCCACCATTTCTGGATGGGAAAGAGGGACATGTTTGCACACCAGAGGGTGTGGTTTGTACCAGATGACAAAGTGAGTCATGATTACTGTCTGCTTCTCTTTATCACATCTCATTAATGCTTGATCCCAGCGTAAATGGTGTAGCACTCAGGTCTTCTCCAAAAGCCCTACGTGCATATTAACCATGGTTCTATGCTCTTACTGTCACTCTAGCTTCGTTTCGGCCTGTCAGTGTTTACTTCAGGGAAACTTCAGATGGCATTTTGAGCAAACATGATCTTGTAGATCAGAATGAGGCACTCAGGAGATATCAGGTAGGTAATTTGAGCTCAAGCTACCCAGAAACCTGAGTTTCATTCCATTGCAGCCTAATAAACTGGGGTGTCACCCCTGAGTTCTGTCTAGCACATCATTTTTAAAAATTTTATTGGGGTAGAGTTGATTTACAATGTTGTGTTAGGTTCAAGTGTCCAGCAAAGTGATTCAGTTATACATACACATATATCTATTCTTTTTCAGATTCTTCTCCCATATAGGTTATTACAGAGTATTGAATAGAGGTCCCTGTGCTCTACAGTAGGTCCTTGCTGTTTTCTATTTTATATGTAGTAGTGTGTGCATGTTCATCCCAACCTCCTAATTTATCCTTCCCCCACAACTTTCCCCTTTGGTTACCGTAAGTTTGTTTTCTAAGTCTGTGAATCTGTTTCTGTTTTGTAAATAAGTTCATTTATATCATTTTTTTACATTCCACATATAAGTGATATCATATGATAATTGTCTTTCCCTGTCTGACTTACTTCACTTAGTAGGATAATCTCTAGGTCCTTCCATGTCAATGCAAATGGCATTATTTCATTCTTTTTTACTGTCTAGCCCATTCTTGAAACGAAGATCTTTACTGGTCCAGAAAGGACATTGGATGGCTTGGAGCAAAAGCTTTTATTCAGTTGCACAGAATCTTTTTTTTGGCAAAATTAGAAAGGTAGCGATGCACCTAAAAGCATAAATTTAGCCACTAGTGAGATGTTTCAGCAACAGTCTAAAACATCAAGTTAGAAACAGAGAGCTTCTCTAGTTTTTTTTTCAATACTCTCTGTGATACACTGGAATTTTTTAGATATTAAGAATTGTTTCTACCAAAAAAGGGGGTAGGGGTGGTCCAGTTGTACCGGCTGGGTTGCTGCTTTATCCTCTGAGTCCCTTTTGCTAACCCAGAGCTTTGTACTTCCAGAAAAGAGTTCTGGATACAAGTTGTACAACTGATATAACTCCTCCTCCAGCCTAACCAAATGGTGGCCTAGCCTACTGTCCTGTGTCTTTGATTTGGGATAATGTATGTGCGAGCGTGCATGTGTGTATTTGTACCGAGAGATATCCCAACACCTGTCTGAGTCCCACCGCAAGACTTGAGCTCTGCTCTAGACCTAAGTCAGTATGAAGAATCTTGCCATCCAGGAAGAATTTTCACAAATAACAACTACTTCCTTACCTTCCCGCCAAAATCTGAAAACTAACCTTTGCCTAAATTCCCTACTATTTTGTTCTGAATACCTGATTCACTGGCCACCTGAATTCTTTACCAAATCGTATTCTGTCCCCTTTACCCATCTCTAGAGTCCCTCTTGCAGCCAAGTCACTTTCCTGAGCATCCTTTTTTTCCAAAAGTCCCCACAAAGAGACCATGTTCTGTACCTAAATCTGTAAAGATAACACTGTTCAAATTCACCATGGAATAGAAGACCCTACATAACTTATCTTCCCATAGGTGTTCAGCCTTACTTCCTATAATTCCCAAAGCAGATCCCTTCTCTTCAGGCTAGTCCAGCAGTCCTTTTCTCATGTATATGTGGAATCTTAAAAAAAGAAAAAGTCAAACGCAGAGTAGCAGAGAGTAGAATGATAGCAACCAGAGAATGGGGGTGTAAGAGAAAAGGGGAGATACTGATCAAAGGGGACAAACTGTCAGTTATAAAATGAATACATTCTGGAGCCCTCATGTTATACATGGTGACCAGAGTTAATAATGATGTATTGTACACTTTAGACTTGCCAAGATAGTAGATCTCTCTCTCTCTCTCACACACACAAAATGATAACTATGGGAGGTGATGGATATGTTAATTAGTATGATTGTGATAATCATTTCACGAAAAAAACTGCATGTTCTCTAGAACATGAAGTTGATAAACACAGGAAAAGAATTATATCCCATCTGGAATCATTAAAGTTGGTCTGAAAGAGAGGATGGCAAATAGCCAAGGAATGTGGAGGACATCCTCTCATGACCAAAGCGGGAAGTGGCTGGACGCCTTCAAACGTCCAGCTCAACTAAACAGAAGAGAGTAGATGAATGACAGCTTTATGGGTCACATCCATCTCAGTGGGGAGGAAAGAGTTTTGAATATTTTTTTTCTTGAAGACAGGCTTTGAAGAGGGAGGAAAAGACCATCAGAAGAGTATTGAAATGGGAGGGAATGACTGGAACAGAATATTGTTAATGAAGACAAAATATTACAGAAAGGAGAGGCTGGAAATACTAAACATAAAAACATCAACTTTGCAGTTTTAGAGCAGGATTTACTTCCTTTGACAGTCTAGATCTGTGATTTTTATGTCTTCTTTGGTTCATAAAACCCTTAGATAATTTGAGGAAATCTTTGGACTTGGCCGATAAATGCAAAAAAAAAAAAAATTAACAAAATTCTGCATAGATTTTCATGAGAAGTACTGAGCCTGTGAAGTCCATTTATTGATTTGTTTTCAAAACCAGTGTTCTAGAACGTACACTCATTCCTGATATCAAAGGTACGCTATAATAATGTTGGCAAGGAGGTTGTTCCCACTCTGTTGTAACTGCCAACATCACCCCCTCAAACTAAAGAGTGAGGTTTCACCTCTAAGAAGCCTCTTACATCTATTTTCTTTGTCAGGAAGACCCCACTAGGGAGGTGGTCCCGGAACATTTCACCCATTTCCTAGAACACTACCTCCCTAAATTGCATTTATTGGTCATCTTCAAAGCCTGAGAAATTCACTAGGGATGGTGAGGAAGTGGTGAAAGTGAAGTAGACTTGGACTTGAAGATCTGGGTTCTGGCCTCAGAACAACTGTGTGACTTTAGGCCACTCACATAACCTCTCGACAGCTCAATCCTCTCACCTGTGAAATACCAGCCAGATAAGATGATTTTTAATTTTCCTTTCTGCAGTGTGGATGCCTCCAGGAGAAGGTGAGACCTGGATTTGGAGGGTTTGGTAGGATTAATGAACAGGGGAGGAAGTCTATTCTGTATTTTTGGTGAACCTTTATTAAGTCTCCAAAGTGTGTTAACAACTGGCTTTAACATTTTCTATAGAGAAACAGACATATGAAGTTGAATTTATTTAACAGGTTTGGGTGTGTTATTTTGGGACAGGAATACCTCCCATTTACAATACTGCATTAGAGCATCTACTGAAAATAGATGAGTCAGCAAGATGTTTTCTTCATCCTATTATATTTGTAGGGCCATATTTTGAGATACGACACATCAATCCATAGACATTTCTGTTTTGTAGGGATATTTCTAGTGTGTCACACTGGAGAATCCTGGCCCATGCTTCCCCTTACTTTTCTGAATTTAACTCTTTATGTTTCCATAAAACAATAGAAACATATACCGGTGACTCTTAAGGTAATTAAAAAAAAAAACTTGTTAAGGTTGCACTAGTTCTTTGAAAATTTCATATATATATAAGATTTATATATAATATATGCAAATTATGTTAATATATTTTATATATAAATATAAAATTATATATTAATACATTCACATCTATATCTTCACTTAAAATATACCGCTTTTCTGAATAGATACAAAGATGAAGCAGAACTTCTTTCCTGGCATTGAGGAGCTTACAATCTGTCATAAATTGAAATCTTTCCTAAACTGCTCCATATTGTCCAATAATAGCTTTAAATGATCTGCAATATAATAATGCCTTCCTTTTATTTAGCTATTTATCATTTTACAAAGTGCTGTTATTAACTTGTCTTCATTTAATTTGACTTACACTCATGAATAAGTGTTTGGCAGTAAATTCTGAACTTTGTTTTATCTGTGTAGGCTAAAAGAAAAAATAAAAGTCAAAGAAAAGGTATTTGTGGGGTTTTTTTTTTTCCTTTCTTTTCCTTTTTTTCCCTTATTTCTTCCCTGGTAAATATTCCATACATCATGTGTGAGTCTAAGAAATCAAATATCAAACTATCAATTTAAAAACTTTCCAAGATTTAAATCATGTCTTCATATTCTAAGGTTTCTTAGAATATGTTTCTAACTTTACATGCTGCTGGTATAAGCGGTAGCCCACACCACCACATTCATTTACAGCAAATGACTCATTTGAAAATAATTCCTATTGCCACAAAGAATGGAGACTATTCCATCTACCCACTAAGTATTCTATGAGGGTATATATAACATGTCGGCAACGAAAACAAAAAACTGGATTTTGTTGACCTGCCCACAATTTTGGGCATGGTGCTTAGAACCAACACCAGCCAAACGAATAAAAAGGCAGTATGAGACCAACCAAAAGTCAGATAAGAACAGTGGCTTGATTCTGAGACAATCCAGTTCCAAAATAAAATGGAAAGTACTGGAATTTTGTAATTTTTTTTAAACAGGTAACTGTGAAACTTAAAGAGGAAATTTATACAGTTGGAAGTTAGTTTCCCTAAGGTTTATGTTTTCATGATTCTTGGCTCAGACTGCTTTTATAAACTGTCTAAATTTTGCTCACTGGCTCTTTAAGAACTGCCTCCAATTGGACTTCAGATGGTTCCATAGAGCTCTGTTGGTCTTGAGAATTGTTGAATCCATGTTTCTCTTTATTAACTCATTATCATTATTACAGGCAATAATCATGTAGTACAATTGCTTAAGTTTCATAAGTGAGCTAATCTCATGATATTTCTAGGAGGACACCCAGAATGAACATTAAGCTAAATATGTAGGGCTTGCCAATCACAAAGAAAAAGATGGGATATAAAAAACACAGAGTGCAGACCTACTAGAGAGTGGACTTGAGGACATGGGGAGGGGGAAGGGTAAGCTGGGGCAAAGTGAGAGAGTGGCATGGACATATATACACTACCAAATGTAAAACCGATAGCTAGTGGGAAGCAGCCACATAGCACAGGGAGATCAGCTCGGTGCTCTGTGACCACCTAGAGGGGTGGGATAGGGAGGGTGGGAGGGAGGGAGACGCAAGAGGGAAGAGATATGGGGATATATGTATACGCATAACTGATTCACTTTGTTATAAAGCAGAAACTAACACACCGTTGTAAAGCAATTACACTCCAATAAAGATGTTAAAATAAATAAATAATATAAAAATAAAAAACACAAAGTGTTAATATGGGTAGAAATGTATGCATTTCTTGTGTTAATGTCCTTGTTTCTTACTGAAGATGCCACAGTAATGTCTGAGCCTAGGAAAAAATACACAAATAAGTAAAGATTGCTCTTTGCAACCCTTCTACTCTGTTGTCAGCAATTGTTCCACTAGCCATTCCACATTTGGGGTGGCTTTTTGCATTATACCTCAAGAACTTTGTGAATGCCTTTGTAAATTTAGTGAATGTTTACCGATTACCTATTTTACAAGAGCAAGTTCTAGGGGCCACAGATAAAACAGAGATGAATGGAATACAATTTCTGCTATCACTTAACATTTCAACCTAAGATATAAAATAAGACAAATTTTAAAATACACTAAAGGCAGAATGCATTTGTTACTGTAAAAGACATTCATGCTACAATATGTATTTGATTTGGTTAGTTCCTGGACAATAGTCGCATGTCCAATTACTATAAATCCATTCCTTTCTTCCAATAAATACAATGCCATCAAATCAGATTATCCTTAGTAACCAATTTCATACTCATAATATTTACATGTTATTCACAAAAATAAATGATAAAGAGAAAAAAATGTGTGTGTGTATTTAGGAGGTTTCTTTCACTGCATGGGCTAGACTGATTACGTGATTTTAAATATGAATCTAATATGTTTAGACATTTAGACTAAATATGATTGAGTTGGTGGTTGAGTGAGATTGAAACACCAATATTATACAGTTGATAATGTCATTAATAGAAATAAGAAGACTGGAGAAAATGTGCTTGAGGGAAATATAACGAATTCAATTTTAAATATGAGTTTGGTGGGGGTAACCATCAAACAATCGGAAATACAAGAATAAAACTCAAAAGCCTGGCATTGACCAAATTTGAGAGTTATGTACATATTAGAATTTGTGAGAATGGTTAATAATCTTAAGGGAGAAATTCTAAAATGAAAAGATGGCTGTGGAATGGATTTGGTGTAAAACTACTTGGAAGACAAGAAAGAAAAGGGAGTCAGTGAAAGAGTGTGAGATGTAAGACAAAAATGAGGAGAGCCGTTGTCACAGAGACCAAAGAAGATGCTAGTGCCACAAAGATGGGAAGGACACCTGAAAAGTCACAGGAAATAGGGTGTGAGAAATAACGAGACATTAAATATTGAAAGGGGGATGAGGAAAGACTACTCACTTAAGAGACTTGGGATCCAGGAAAGAGGGAGATGTCATGGTAATGTAAGGTAGAACCAGGGTGAAGGAGAGTTTATATGGAGGTGGTGAGACCTGAACATGTCTGAAGGCAACAAGTCAATGAGTAGGGAGTGAGGGAAGAGGCTGAGCAGAGAGAAGATAATGACTTAGGCTTCATAGGAGCAGGAGAAGATGGGCTTCAGTCAAGCTAATCTTTAGGACCTAGAGATTTTGGGCAGGAGCAAAGAGAGGTAGGAAAGATGACAATCCAGGAAAATACATCCAGATAAAATGCAAAAACATTAAAGGGACCTCCCATTGGATGGACCCAATCATTCTTGATAACAGAGCCAAGGCCATCTACTCACAGGAGCTGAAATGAGGCAGAAGTAGAGATTTGAGGCACGTGAAAAAAGTGTGAAACAACCATTTTAGATAATGCAACAGAGAGGCCACAAAAGTTAAAGAATTATAGGACGGCAGTGAGGTACAGACTGACATTGAATATGTCAATAGGATCAGCATATTTGCAATACTTCCCACATTGATCTTTGGCAGTAAAAAACAAAAAAAGCAAGCAATGTGAATTTTCCTAGGTTCAGCTTTGGTTAAGGTTGAGTAGCAAAAGTTTACAGTATACTTTCTCATACGTTAATCTAATTTTTGCTCTAATAAAAATCATAGGATGTCATATCATTTCCATTTTACACACTGAGGTTGACAAATGTCACATAAGTATTATGAGCCAGAATTTTAATGGGATCTCCAATAGGCACACTGCCAATGGCCAAGAGGGATTCAGATAGTACAGAAGGAAAGGATGTAAGCTTAGGTTGCAATAACAGAATCTGGGGAGTAAGGGACTGGGAAGTCCACTCATGTTAATCTTTGAGGAAGAGAAATCTATGTGAAAACACTTGGATATAGGTTTCCAATATATTGGTGGAAAACGTTTCGCCTCAACTCTGCTACCTAGTCAATGTTTCATTCTTGTCCAGCACTGACTTCCAACTAATCTCTGAAAGTATGTTAAATTACTAATATAATCTAATAAAAATAAATAATAAATGGTTATTAAAAAAGTATTTGCATGTTTCTAGCAGGGAGACCCTACTTCCTTCCTCATGATGCTGAATCCTGCCACTCTATTCCTACCTATCTCTTTCGTCTTCAGTTGTGAAGCTTGTGGGCATATTCCCAGGGGTCTTTGACTACAGCCCAACTACTTTGAATTATAGCAGTTTCTCAGTGTGGAAGAAAATTTTGATGAGGATTGCACCCCCATCCGCATCCCTACTTTCACTCTCCACGTGTCATCACTTTCACCTCCAAGAGGGAATGAATAAAAGATCGCTGGACAGCCTCTTCCAAAGAATTTGTCAATTCATGTCTATACTACTAGAGTTAAGAGCTTTATTCAATGTTTGATCTTAGAGGCACAAACTGTGAAATTCTATTTTTATTAAAGACCAGTGATTATTACTGTGACAGGTATTGCCACTTGAAGATTTTGAGCTATAGCATTTAAAGACATGATAAAGTCTGTACCTCTTTGTTGCTCTGAAGATCTGAGCCAATCGGGTGTTTTCTTGTGCCTGTGTGTGTGTAATGTCTAACTACATACAACATTTCCTGAAACCTGAAGGAGTTAAAGATGATTAAGCTCCACAGGTAGAGTAGAAAAACCAACGAAACGCACTTCTGATTATATTACCTGTATATTTCATAGGGGCAGTAGAGACAGTTTCTAGACCAGTGGTTCTCAACCCTGGCTGTACATTAGAATCACCTGGAGAGCTATGAAGAAGCACCAATGCCCAGACATCACCAAAGCCAATTAAATCAGATACTCCAGGGGTGAGGCCCAGACTTTGGTGTTTGTTAAAAGCTCCCCAGGTGATTGTAATGCTCAGCCAGGCTTAAGAACCATTAATCTCAGCCTTTTGGTCCATAAATCTGCTTGGTTAAAATATCTGGGTAAAGAGGTTGGATGGTTGTCTTAGCTCATTACTTCCCTTTGTAAAAATTCCCTTCTCCGTGAATAAATTGTTCTTATTTCCCTATTTTATTATTGTGACTCCTTTCCTAAGTATTGCTGAAGAGTTTTATAAAAGGAAGTGACTAAGTTTTGATGTATCTTGAAATAAAGTAAAAGTCTATTCTTTAAGTTTGTCTAAGAAACACATCCACTGGAAATTGAAAATCAAAATTTTAAAATGTCAGATTTAAAGTAGACAAAGAACAAGCTGTTGAAGACTTGTTAAGACCTGAGACCATAAAACTCCTAGAAGAAAACATAGGCAGTAAGCTCCCTGACATAGGTCTTGGCAATGAATTTTTTTAGATTTCACACCAAAACAAAGACAACAAAACAAAAATAAACAAGTGAGACCACATCAAACAAAAAAAGCATCAACACAACAAAGGAAACCACTAAAAAAAAAAAAGAAAAAGCAACCTACTGAACGGAAGAAATCAATTGCAAATCATAAGTTTATAAAGCGTTAATATTCAAAACATGTAAAAATTTATACAACTCAATAGTAAAACAAACAATCTTATTAAAAAATGGGCAGAGGATCTGAATAGGCATCTTCCCAAGGAAGACATACAGAGGGCCAACCAGTGCATGAAAATGTGCTCAACATCACTAATCACTAGGGAAATGCAAATCAGAATCACAATGATATATCAGAACCACAGTGATATGTATCATATATCAATGATATGCATTTCACAGCTTTTGGACTGGCCATAGCAAAAAGACAAGAAAAATACAGGTGTTGGTGAGGATATGGACAAAAGGAAATCTTTGTGCACTGTTGGAAGGAATGTAAATTGGTGCAGCCACTATGGAAACCAGTATGGAGGGGTCCTCAAAAAAAAAAAAAAAAAAAAAGAACTACCATATGATCCAGCAATTCCTGGGTATTTATCCAAAGGAAAAGAAAACACTAACTAAGATATCTGTACCTCCATGTTCATTGCAGCATTATTTACAATAGTCAAGACATGGAAACAGCCTAAGTGTCCATCCAAGGGTGACTAGATAAAGAAAATGTGATACACACACACACACACACACAATGGAATATTATTCAGCCTTAAAAAAAGAAGGAAGCCTTGACATTTGCTACAACTTGTATGGTGGTTCTTGTGGCATTATGCTAAGCGAAATAAGTCAGACAGAGAAAGACAAAAACCATATGATCTCACTTACATATAAACATGTATCAAGAAAAGCCAAACTCATAGGTAGAGAGAACAGATTGTTGGTTGCCAGAGGCTGGGATCAGGGGTGGGTGAAATGAGTGAAGGGGATCAAAAGGTATAAACTTTCAGTTAAAAAACAAATAATACCCAGCATGGCGACTATAATACTGTATTGTATATCTGAATACTGCTAAGACAGTAGATCTTAAAATTTCTCATCACAAGAAAAAAAATTGTAACAGTGTGTGGTGACAGACGGTAACTAAACTTATTGTGATGATCACTTCCCAAGACACGCATATAGTGAATCATTTTGTTGTGTCTCTGAAACTACTATTATGCTATATGTCAATTATATTACAATAAAAGAAAAAAATAATAAGCTGTCTTACTAGCACATTGAGGAGAAAGATCTAGGAAGATTCAAGTATTGCTTTCTCTAACACTATCCAATCAACAACATATGTCTACAACATCAAGAGCTAATACCACAGTTTAGTCTACTGGACAACAAGTATTTATTTGGCACCTATTGTGTATATTCCAAAGTCAACTTAGTCACTTTGAGAAAAAAATCTCAGGTAATCATAAAAGACATGGCTAAAGCTATTTCAGATTTATTTAGAGCCTTAAAGAGAATGAAGGGAAACAAAACTCAGTAGAGTCTTAAAAACCATTTTCTCGTGTTCAAACCTAATCTATTTCACCTTGATTTCTGCTTTAAACGGTTTGTTTTCTTTGAAACCACTAAACCCACAAAACAGAGGATTGCCTATAAAAAAGAAGACGAGTTAGGAAGTAAAGGTAGTGACCAAGTGCCATCTCTGCCCTCATCTTTGAACTCTCACTGCAAATATATGGTTAGGTAAAAACCATGGAGCTTGACATGATTTTAATCCACTATGCTCCAGTAAGCTCACAGTATACTTGAAAGAGATTGTTGTATCTCTCAAGATCCTGTACTTACCAAGACACATTCCCTGACCATACCCAGCCCACACTGATTTCCTGCTCTAATGAACACCTATTGTATAATACTTACGGCCTCTAACACTCATTTGGCTGTTAGTGTAATTCTTTTTTTTTTTTTAACATCAATGATCTTTCCATTGGAAATAGGAAATTAAACCTATTAAACCTATGAATAGGAAATTAAGCCATTTTTCAGGCACTTTGGTGAACATTTTCTAAACTCCAGTTTGTCACATATCGTCAATACTTAATTTAACAAAGTGTCTTCTTTGATTATTCCAATCCTTAAAGTTTAATTTACCATAGGCCTCCCTCATTGAGTTGATTAACCTATCCATCACCCCACATATTTACCTTATTATTATTATAATTATTATTTTTGGTGAGAACATTTAAATTCTACTGTTTGAGCAAATTTCAATTATACAATACAATTATACAATCAACTGTAGTCACCAGGTTATACATTAGACTCTCAGACCTTATTCATCTTATAACTGAAAGTTCGTAGCCTTCTACTAACCTCTCCCTATTTCCCCCGCCTTCAAGCCCTGACAACCACTTTTCTACTTTCTATTGCAATGAGTTTCACTTTTGGGGGGTTTAGATTCCACATGTAAGGGATGCCGTGTAGTATTTGTCTTTCTCAGTCTGGCTTATTTCACTAAGCATAATGTCCTCCAGCTTCTTCCATGTTGTCACAAATGACAAGATTTCCTTCCTTTTTTTTTTGCGGTACGCGGGCCTCTCACTGTTGTGGCCTCTCCCGTTGCGGAGCACAGGCTCCGGACGCGCAGGCTCAGCAGCCATGGCTCATGGGCCCAGCCACTCCGCGGCATGTGGGAGCTTCCCGGACCGGAGCATGAACCCGTGTCCCCTGCATCGGCAGGCGGACTCCCAACCACTGCGCCACCAGGGAAGCCCCCTAGATTTCCTTCTTTTTTAAGGCTGAATAATATTCCATTGGAGATATATATAATACATATATATATTAAATTATATATATAATTTTCTTTTTCCATTTATCCATTGATAATCGCTTAGCCTACATCCACAACTTGGCTATTATGGATAACACAGCAATGAACATGGGAGTACAGCTATCTCTTCAAGATAATTATTTCATTTACTTTGGATATATTCCCAGAAGTGAGATTGCTGGATAATATGGTAGTTTATTTTTAATTTTTTGAAGAACCTCCATACTGTCTTCCATAGTGGCTGCACCAGTTTACATCCCACCAACAGTGCACAAGGTTTCCATTTTTTTCATACCCTTGCTAGTACTTATCTCTTGGCTTTTTGGTAATATCCATCTCAACAGGAGTGAAGTGATATCTCACTGTGGTTTTGATTTTCATTTCCTTGATGATTGGTGACATTGAACACTTTTTCATGCACCCATTGGCCATTTATGTCTTCTCTTGAAAAATGTCTATTCAGGTCATCTGCCCATTTTTTTGGTCATTGGTGATTAACCCTCTTTAATCATATGATCGTTTCTCCTGGCAACCAGCACCCCCATCCTGAGAGGCTTTCCAAAAGTCACTTTATTAACATAATAAAGGTTGAAATGGGCCTGTTATGAATAAGAAAAGATGCAAATTTCACATTTATAGCTCCAAAGCCATTTTCAGGAACTAGGGACAAAAAAGGAATGTAACTAAAGATGCTCCTTTTGCTCTTATTATTTAGGAAATTACAAGGGTTTTAGGAGGTCTGGCCAGGAGTCAAGGACCAGGATCAAGATATATATTTCTTATCATTGTAATAGGGAAGAACAAATCTGACTCCATATTGGGTCTGTTTCTTTTACTTTAACTTTTGTATTCTATGCCTTTTGTTAACCACAAGTTAATCACTGAAGGAATGTTGCCCATAGCATACAGTATACATAATAATCCATCACTGACAATTCTTCCTCCCAAGCCTAAATGTTAAGCTAAAACACCTTTCTTCAAGCCCACAGGAAACATCCTGACCAGGCCCACCTGTGAAGGCTGGAGGAAAGAAGAAATGAACACATTCCCACAAAAGTCTGTCAGGAACCAGGAAATATTTGCTACAACTTATCCTCTTTTTACTTTACCTTCTCATCACCCCCTCTTTGTTCTATAAAAGAAACTAGCACCCAAATCTAGGCAGGATGGTTTTGGGGGACACTCATCCACCATCTTCTCAGTTTACTAAGTCGCTATCTTATTCCTTGCCCCAGCAACTCACAACATTATAACACAGTACCACTGTAAGATAGAGAGATACTGTTAGTTTTTCTCAACTCAGTTTTAACAGAAGTTGAAAAGAATTTTGTCATCGTTAAGCCATAAACTTATATCAGCCATCTAGGGTCTCGGCATGACAGGCGTCTCCAGTTGCCGGCATCAAACCTGACCTCCCACAAAGGTTATAATTTGATGAGTGTTTGTTGTCATTCATTCACTTTTTTTAGGTAGTACCATTCTTGATGATTTCAGTATAAAATGTCTCTTAGTGATCCTCTTTATTAGAGCTTCACTTCACAACCCCCCCATTTCTCTATTTTTCTCTCTCTCTCCCCCTTACTCCCTCCTAAGCTTGTGCGAGCGCACGCACACACACACGTTCCTGACCCCTTTCCTCCAAAACATAAAACAACTCAGAAATTTGTAGCTAATGAGAAATAGCCATTAACAGAGATTTTTTTACCCTACACCTAAAGTTAGAATGTTAAAAATAGCACTGTCTTGAGATTACAACAAGATAGACCTGAAACTAGAAAAAATTCTCCTAATGTGATAAAACGGATTTCTTGCTTTCTTTCTGTAAAGCTATGTTAGTAAATGACTGCACAAAATTTGCTGACATAAATAGTAACATGCACTAACAATTAGTCTTCCTTTTGTTAATGTCAGTGATTTCATCTATAAATAAATTTCGATCCTGTCCATTTCTGAAGGAAACCATTAATATCAGACTACTATTTGACACACAGCCGCCATCGTAGAGAACATACCTTCCAGGTACTCCAGGAATTCTAACATTTAGGGTATACTTCTTAGCATGCTTTTTGTCACCCAGAAGTTGCATTAAAATGTTTTTTCAGACCATGTGTCTTTTTATGGCTTATTACATGGGATCATTGTGTAGGGGAGGATTAGCTGCCCATGAAAGGACAGCTATTCAAAGAAAGGAGTTGAGCTGAGACATTAACAAATAGCCCTCAAGGAAACACATACATTGTGAAACGGAAGAAATGTTTGTAAATATTTAATCTTTGTTCATCAAGTTATCTGATAAAATATTACATCTTGAAATTAGGCCAGGCCTTTATGAGGGGGGAAAAAGCTCAAATAAGGAAAATTGTAGGATGAAAAATATAATCTCTACTGAAGTGTAGAGGAGGCAGAATATATTAGATTGGATAAGAAAGGGAATGAGAAAACAAGCTTGAGAAATTGTCCTGAATTCAGAAGAAAAGTGCTTGCACAGAAAAAATATAAAGAGGAACAAAGAACTCATCTGATACAATCCGAATATAATAGAAAATTGCAATGACTGAAACAAAAAATAGGCACAGATATTTACTGCAGAAGTATTTATAATAGTTACAAATGGAAGCATAAACATTCCTTACTAAAATATTAATTAAAATATAGAATAGGGAGATAATGGAATACTACAAAAATATTTAAATGACATTATAAAAGATAACTAATGTATAACATGGTATAACATGCACATTGTATTGTTAAATTTAAAAGAAAATTATAAAACAGTATTGTGTAATTCAGATTTTATTAAAAATATGTTATATATTCCAAGAAAAAACAGTAATACTACAAAATACTAATAGTGGGTCATGACAGATGGATGGAAATATGAGAAAATTTTTTCTTTTTTATCTTTGTTTATTGCTTCCAAATTATCTAGTATAAGTCTGTACTCTGTTTTTAATTAAAACCACATGGGTTTTTCTTTTTTTAGAGTTGAATTCTGAGAGTGAAACAAATAAATGCCAAATTACTCTCTGAAGTTACTCTCTGAAGACTTGAATGGGAAAGTCAAGTCCCTTTACTTCTGTCTGGTCCTCTCAGGATATTTAGGTGAGTTATAATACAAGCAATTGGAAAATACCACCTCAGTTATTGTCAGGGTATTAAGTTAGCGATGTATCTAATTGTCTTACGGACATGATCAACTCTGAAGGCAGAATGAGTTAGGATGGTTGGCCCTAACACAGTGTGTTACTGAACAATCCTGGAAATGTGTAGCTTTTTATTTTCCAACTGAGTAATGGAATACTACAAAGCAAACATCTGTGTGCTGTGGGAAAGGAGCACACAATCATGGTAAGTGTAAAGAAATATAGACTAAATGACCACAATTACAGGCTCTGCTCATTCCCTCAGTCCCTTGATCCCAATCACATTCATCTAAAACTTTCAAATCCTTGAAAAACTTAGCAACAGATATATCCTGTGATTATTTAAACCCATCTTCTCACGTTCCATTAACTTGACAAACATATGTTCCTTTGAATTTTTGGCTCCAGGACAAACAAACTTAACTGTGCTATAACTTCTCCACAATTCTGGGAATGTTTATTGTGCTTTTAATAAGAAGCTCTAGGAAAAACATTGATTGTCTTCTTTTCAAATTTTAGTCCCAAATCAGAGCCATTCAATAAGAATTATTTTTAGCCAGAATTACCATTTAACATCTTTAAAAATTGTGCTTGAACATTTAAAATTAGGGACTGTTGAAAACAACTGGAAAAGAAACTCACATGTTATCCAAAGATAATATGAAAATAAAAAAATAAGTGACTGGAACGAATACTAACTTTTTTCATATATTAAAAAATACCTTACTGTTACAAACAGATATTCAACTGTGTAATACTTACTCTATATCTACTTCTGTTGGGTGTACTAAAAATTAAATACATATTTGAGTGTGGTATGAAAGGCACTATTTTATGCTATGAAAGATTACAAAGAAGAAACCTCCAACTTTCTATCCTTAGGGACTTTCAACATAACTGAGATAACAAGATACAAACATAGCTTTAAAGTTCACTGACAGTGCAGACAGCTTATGTTAAGGGCCAGAAGAATGAAATGGGCCTTCAATGATACAGAAATTCTGGGAAAGAACACTTTGGTCTTGGGAGGTCAAGAAAGGCTTTTCGGTTTGGGTCCAATGTAAACTAGGTGTTAGATTATAAGTAGGACTCAGATATATGGAAAAAAGTTTGGTTGCCCTTTCTGAAGAGTGGGAAATCCTGAACAAAGGTATTTTCCCTAGGAATGAGGAAACTGTGTAGTCTGGGTGAAACAGAGGGTTCTTAGAGAAAACTAGGTGAAAATGAGGCTTGAAGGATTGATTATAGCCAGATCATGAAAGTTATTGGAAATATAAAACTAGTTAATTTTAATTTTTGGCCATGGATGATGAGTACCTAAGGATGGTATTGAAGCAAGGACATGATATCGTAAATTCAATAGGGACCAGGCACTGACCACTATATTAAGTGTCTTACTCCATTTTGGCTACTATAACAAAATAGCAGGTTGAGTTGCTTATAAATAACAGAAAATATTCCTTAAAGTTCTAGAGGCTGGAAGTCTGAGATCAGGGTACCAGCATGGTAGGGTGAGGGCCCTGTTCCAGGTCGTAGACTTCGTGTATCATCACATGGTGGAAGGGGCCTCACAAGCTCTCTGGGGCCTCTTTTATAAAGGCACTAATTCACCAAGTATAAAATACTATTGGAATCCCCTGAGTTTCATTTTAACCTCATGTAGCTTTAGTTTTTTATACCAAACCCCAAAGATATGACCCTGAAATGCTGCGGGTAAGCTAGTATTTTTGCTCATTGACTCATATAATTAGTATAGGGATGTCATCTCAGAATCCATTCAATGATACACACTCCAAGCCTGCTTTTTACCAGGTTAGCTTTTATTTTTATGCTTTCAAATTATGAGCCTCTGTGTTTTTATATTTAAACATATGTACACATCACACTTAATATACAACAGTATCCCAGATTAAGAATATTAAATATACCAAATCGGAAGGTCCTGTGGGAAAACTGTACTTCTAAATCATACATTACTGTAATCACTGTTTTTTTTTTAATAATGGGAAGGTGTTCTTAATAACAGGGTAGTTAAGAAAAACACAAAACAAGAAAGTGTGGTAAACAGAAAAACAAATAAATATGTTCAAATTTTTTTCTTTTTCTTTTTTTTTTTTGTGGTACGCGGGCCTCTCACTGTTGCGGCCTCTCCCGTTGCAGAGCACAGGCTCCGGACGCGCAGGCTCAGCGGCCGTGGCTCACGGGCCCAGCCGCTCCGCGGCATGTGGGATCCTCCCGGACCTGGGCACAAACCCGTGTCCCCTGCATCGGCAGGCAGACTCTCAACCACTCGCCACCAGGGAAGCCCATGTTCAAATTTTTAAAATAAATCATGAGTGCAAGATTAGGAGACATTATATATGGATTGGGAGCAAGGTCTTTCTTAAACAGGAGGTTCCACTGTACAGAATTATGCCATTTCCCTGAAAATCATACAATTAATATTTTGTAGCTTAAAAATCTCCAGCAGCAAGCAGCGAGATAAGCCAAACCACTCAGAAGAGACAGCTCAGTAACAAAATCACACACACCAGCTGTAAGAGGCTTCCGAGGCTGGGAAACCACTCCTTCCTTGCGGCACAGATTTTATGGAAAAAAAATATATATATATATATACGGGATTCAAAAATTTTTTTGAATTTTGAATTCAAAAAATTATTCTCATCTCTTTTTGTGCCATGAGTATAAGCCAAGGGAAATAGAGTAAGGCCCAGTACAAATTGATGGGATCTATATATTAGGTCAGTGTTCTACCTAAAGCCAGGAACACAGGCAGTGAGGACCTGGCCCCCCCCAGACTGGAGTACAGGAGGGTATATGATGCAAATTAGGCTGGGCCCAAGCAGGACTCAGGGGCCAGCAATACGTGTTGTATCTCAGAAACTCTGTAAGCCTGTCCCCAGACATGGAAGGATCCATAAGTGCAGTCACACCTGCAAGGGAGCTCTTCACCTTAAATCCCCAGAACCCAATTTCTTAAACTTGATCGCTCTTCAGAATCACCTGGGATGCTTTCCAAAAGTACAGATCCTTGGATCCCAATCTGGATGATTTTCATTGAGCATATCTGTGGTGGGGCATGGCATCTATGTGTTCTAAATTTTACAGGTAATGTGATGACCTGCCAGGCGTGAGAGCATACTGCCTTAAGCTTTTCCACCCCAGATTTGTTCTTTGGGCTTCCAGATTTTTGGTTTCCTTTCTTTTTTTTTTTGCGGTACACGGGCCTCTCACTGTTGTGGCCTCTCCCATTGCGGAGCACAGGCTCCGGACGTGCAGGCTCAGCGGCCATGGCTCACGGGCCCAGCCGCTCTGCGGCACGTGGGATCTTCCCGGACCGAGGCACAAACCCATGTGCCCTGCATCGGCAGGCGGACTCTCAACCACTGCGCCACCAGGGAAGCCCGGTTTCCTTTCTTGTAATGCCTGGAGGACCTCCATTTTCAGCTCCACTTTTCAGACCTTGGACCAATCCAGAAATGTAATTGTTACTTTCTCTCTTATACCAGCCACACAAGGCCAGGGCTCTGCTTTTATATTTTCTTATGTCTCAAGGAGAAACATGAGCAGTAATGTGAGTATGTTGAAACATGAGTAGATAAATAACCGTGAAAGTTATTAAATTTGTTCCATGACCTAAAAGTCATGTCATGGAACAAATTTAATTCCAAGAACTAGATAAAGAGTGGATGAAATGTCTGGTTGACAAGCAAGAACTAAGCAGTCAGATCCGCCTGAGGGGAGAGACATAGCGTCCAATACTCAGGCAGGATAAATAGGAGTTTTACAGGAAATGAGGAGTACATAATAAATGCATAAATGAGTGAGTGAATGAATGAATGAATAAATAAATAAAATGGAGCCAAGCAGTGTGAGAGAATGAGATACAAAAACTTTTGATAACTAAATCAGCTTTTCAAGTCCCCAGTCAAAAAATTTTAATTCAAAAGAACTAAATCCTTCTGATTTGCCCAGGTTGCTTCTCCCCACTGGCCTCTT